>NC_090404.1:35090899-35327738 GCF_036365525.1 Heterodontus francisci
AAGGGTTTATCCAGTAATCAATGATAATTTCTGCCACCTTCAGTGAGCTGAGTTGAAAAAAAGACCAGATTTGCCTGAGATAATGAAGTCCAGAATACAGCACGGGCTGTCACGGATTGAACTCTCAGCCTCTGACAACAACCCATGGCCTGTGGATGATAAGTGCAATGACAACACAACAGCATCATGTATCCAAACAAGGCACTGACAGCACCCTGGGCTGAAGCCTTGGCCTGTATGGGAATTAAACCCATGATCATTGTGTTATTACCGCAGTGCTCTACCCACCTGAGCTACCAGGTCTTGCTGTATAATTGTGATGTTAATGTTAATGTTTCAGGTCTGTGACCTTTCATCAGAACTCTGTTTCTCTCTCAGCAGATGCTGAGTATTTCCAGCAGTTACTGTTTTGATTTCCAACATGTACAGAATGTTGCTTTTATTTCTATTTTCAAATGTCTTTGAGAAAGTCGATCTATCCAGAAACCCTGGATTACCAACTCAACAATGCAACCACTTGGCCTGCAGTTTGAATGAATTGTGCTTGGAAATTCATCTCACTTCCATCTTCCAAAGCAAAGACCTCGATTGATAGGATAATCCTGAAGAAAATAAATGTCAAAGAAATCAGCTTTTGTTTAAACACATTGTTGTAGATTTTTCTCTTTCCCACCTGAGTGTTTAGCATCACCTGGCTGGAGTTCAGAAAGGACAATCTGGGGGAGGATCGTACAGCAGGAACAGAACTTCAGCCTGAACACAGTCCTTCAGGATCACACTGAGAGGGACAAACAGCACTTTGGTCTTTCTTGTCTCTCTTCACTGACAGCAAAGTCACCTTGTGGGTTGATCCTGAGGCCTGTAAGAAATGTGTTCCAGCCGCTCTCTTCTATGTTCAGAGCTCCTGGGCACGAAACAGAAGGCTCCTTTACAACTATATGTAGAGTCAAGAAGAACAACAGTGAATGCTGGAAACGTGCTGTCAAATCAGAGATTGGTGTAAAACTGGGTTTTGTTCTTGACTGAAAGTGAAACGGCAGGTTTAAGTTTCCAGTCTGAAAATCAAGATTGTATTACTCTGTGGAGATTGAATGTGTTTGTGTGACAGTCCTGAGACTACAATTTTAACACTGGTGTTACTTAATTTCAAACAAACCTTTTGAAACTAAATAAATTCAAGTCTGCATCAGTAGCAGAAGGAGGAGTTCACTTCTGGTACAATTATACAACAGATATTTAATCTCCAGATAAAGAAGGACCTGCAGCGTGTTGCCAGGAATTACATATTTTATTGAAGTATGAGTGTTAGACACCAGGATAACTAGAAATACACAGAACATCCACAGGGGTGCTATCACTTCAGTTACTCTGGGATCACTCCCACTGTGGAACTCCACCACTGCCTCTGCTGAAGGTTGTAGGCTGAGGGAGTGGAGCCTCCAGGAGTGGACTGTGAGAAAGCTGGGTTTCAGTATCCTTTCAAATATAAGGTGAGGTACCAGAGGAATCCTTACTAAGGATCTGTCTGGGGTTTTACTTGCCCATGTCAGTCTATGGGTGAATGATGCCTGACTCCCCGAACTGTTTTACATTGAACCCAATTTGGAACAAGCTGAATTCTGTTTCCAGGAGAATCGGGACGAATTTCACCCACAATTGAGGAAGACAAAAACAGCCATTAGAGAAGCTGAGAGATATTTGGAAAAGAATATGGTGCACAATGGTGGTAATAGTGGCAAAAGCTTTTCCAGCTACATCAGGAGTGAGAAGTTGGATACAGATGGTTTCGAGCCACTGAGACACAGTTCAGGACAGATTGAAACAGATTACCAGGCTATGACAGAACTGTTAAATGACTGTTTCACATCAGTCTGCACTCCTGTGGATGATGCTCAGATTCCAGCTGTGGGATGTGCTGTCAACAATAACATCATAAATATTAAATTAGAAAGGGATTGTCATCCTGAATAAAATAGGAAATCTCAAACCTGATGGTTTTCCAGGTCCAGATGATATCTACCCAAGGGTATTGAAAGAGATGGGATGGGTGATCTGTGAGCCCCTTGTCTGTATCTTCAACAGCTTAGTAGAGTCAGGGATTATTCTCTAAGATTGGAAGGTAGCTCACGTAGTTCCCATTTTCCAAATCAGAGACAAATCAGAGCCAGGGAACTACAGACCCATCAGTGTGAGCTCGATCACAGGGATGTTTGCAGGGATCCGAAGAGACGCTGTTTCTGATCACTGGGGAAGAGGAGTCATTAGAGATACTCAACACAGCTTCGGAAAAGAAGATCATTTCTTACAAACGTGTTTGTGTTTTGTGAAGAAGTTGCTGTGTTGGTGGGTGAGGGGAATCTGTTTACATTGTCTATCTCAGGGTGTAATCCAACAACATAGAGGTTGTGGGGCTGAAGGACGTGAGCTGTGGTCTAACTAGTGTTTTGTTCCAACATAACCACTCTCCCATTTTCCATTGACTTCAATGTGATGGAAACTGGCAGTTTGAACCTGTCAGCATTTGAACGATATTTGCAAATGATATGGGGATCTCTCGCAGTTGGGATCTTTCTTTATTCTGTCCCCTCGAGGTGTTAGAGAACAAACATTCTCCTGTACTCAAGGAGCTGCAGTGTTATGGTGATGGTGGCATAGTGGTAATGTAATGGGATTTCAGCCTGGGGGCATGGGTTTAAACCATGGCAGCTGGTGGAATTTAATTTGAATTAATTAAAACTTCAATTAACTGAAAAATCTGGAATCAAAAGCAACTCTTAGTTATGATGTTATAAAACTGTCATTGATTATTATAAAAACCCATTTGGTTCACCAATGTTCCTTCGGAATGAAATAATGCTGTCCTTACTTGACCTGGTCTACATGTCTCCAGACTCACAGCACTGCTTGGTGTAGCGTCTTGAAGAGTTTAAGCTTAATAAGCAGTGATTATTTGTAATAATTCTTTCCAGATATCATTAAAGTAACTATACTATGTGTAAGCTGAGATAAACATGGTCTGAGGCTGAGAAGCAAAGCCTGATGCTGAGCCACGGCTGTGTTAAAAACTGGCAGGACAGCAAGAAAGAAACCTTGAGTTAAATGTGAAAAGAATGTCCTGGTATGTTTGAAACTAACAGATAGTGAAAGACAGAATATTCATTAAATTACAATAAAAACAGAAGATTAAAGCTTCTAAGATCTGTTATCACTCGATTAAAAGACATTGCTGGACCTCATGTAACAACTGTATGAATTTCGAGATAAGGAATAACAAAGGTGCAAGAAAATGGAACCAAGAGATACCAGAAAATTCAGCATAAATGTAATCTTCAAGTTTTTTAAAAATGATGATTAAACAGAATGAGTGAGATAGTCCAGGATCTGGTCAGCTGCCACAGAGGCTCAAAGGCAAAAAAGGGTATAAAAGAACAGCTATTGAATATGAGAAGCAGAACGAGAAACCCAGAGGAAGAAAGAAGAGAATCTTCAGAGAACAGAACCCAGCAAGAGAAAGAGAGACCGGACCACAGTTACTTGGAGGGCTACCGCCGAGGTTCTGAGTATCAGCCTGTGATTATTGTCTTTGTTAAGTGTTACTTCTCTGCACTGACTGGAAACTGCTGAATAAATCTACAACACTGATAACCAATATATATCTGTACCCATAGTGATTTGTTATAGTCACGAACAAGTCGCCCTTGTTGGCTTAAATTGAATCCTGAAAGTAGCAGGAAAGCCACAATTGGCACCCCAGAAATGGGACTCTGACTGACAATTGAAACCAGTTTTTGTTGAGTATAAGGCAGCAGACACCAGGGTTTTCATCTTCACATTTTTTTAAACAGCGAGACACGATCTACTCAGTACACCAAGATGCCTGAAGGAGATCTTTGGACAAAGAAGCTGAATGCATCGCATTTGCAATTTATGGATCAGAACCTCAGATTCTTGGTGGACACAAAAGATCAATGAACGACAATGACTCATATAAAACATATGAGGGGGATCTCCCGGTTTGGATAAGAAATAGTAAAAGAGATAGTGTAACCACATAATAGTTTGTGGTCTTCTCCCAGGAAGAGTTTCCATGTGAGAAATAAAAGAGGGATATGGAGTGGGTTTTCGGTGCAAGGTAAAGGAGGCCCGAGCGTGTGGAAATTTCTGGGAAAGAATAAAGGGACTTGGGAGCAGATAAAAGAATCAAACCAAGGCCCAGTGGTTTCAGAGAGTGAAGGATACATCCAATGTGTTGGCCATGATGGTGGAAGAGACACAAAGGGCAGTGCTCTTGTATTGGGTCTAATGTATGGTCCAATAACAGAAATTGGACAACGAACCTTTTTAGTAACTTTGAAGCAATGGGGAGAATATAACTACCCTAACATTGATGGGGGGAAGGCGGGTAGGGGAGGTGGAATAGCTAGAGTCAGGATAAGATTCAAGGATACAATAACTGCATGCACAAGACCAACGGGTAGCTCAACAGTGTAATGCTCACACTGTATGAGAAGGAGGATAGTTCAGATGTTTGGGGTCAGGGCCAAGAGAGGAAATGTCCTCAATTAGAAGCAGGACCTGGAAATGGCCTTGTAATTATCCCCACCCACAAAGCAGTATATCACTAGGTAATACCAGAAGTGGTCCCTGTCATTTTAAACTTAACTGATTTAGTATTGCCCAAATGGTGTCCCAATAAAACAATACAGTTAACTCAAGGGATGAGACAGCGGTTTTTGACGGGGATTGGGAAAAGACTACCTTGTCCCAAGTGTAGAGGATGTACAGAATGCATTCCTCCATGAGAACACTACTAGAAATGAAATGAATCAAACAAGAAGTAGGCGAAAGAGAGGCTTGATAAATGCTGGATTTACTGGTTTAATACAGTCACCTCAATGATTAACTCTATGGATTTGGCAGTTTCACAGATACAGTTATGGACAGGAGAAATTGATAAATATACTCAGTGAAGAAAATAGCATAGAACATGAAGAGCTGGGAGAGGATCAGACAATGGGCGTGCACTTACGAGACATTATACACGAGACAGAAAATCATGTGAGAAAGATTAATAACATTACCCGAGAGGACAGAAAGGCCGCTGACCAAGCAACTCATAATGATGTATGTGTCATATATGGGAATTGGTTGGTAGAACGGTTCAGAGACAACCGAGAAGTTATTAATGAAGGACATCTTCCCACTTGGGTAACAAATAGACATTTATCAGGATGATCCTGTTATCAGGACGATGCAGAATTCTGTAAAATTAGGAGTCTGATTGAGGTTCACCTGGTCAAGCACAAATGCCACAAGGTGGGGAACCAGAAGCTATTGGGACTAGTAGTACACATGCCCAGTCTTCTGAATGGAACCATGTCTAATCCTCTGTTTAGAACAGAAAACATAGGGGTTATGAGGGAAAGTGTCATTAATCGATTCCTGACATCACTCCAATAGTTGATCAGGTTAGAAGAACTAACTTGGATAGAACGAAACCTACAGGGATACAGAACAAGCATGGATATCCTCATTTGCCCATATGATTTATATGATCATTGAAGAGCCACATGTGCTTTTAATTGGAATGGGAAGGGGATGAACTGCACTGTGGAAGTTCCAGGTTCATCAGATGTGAGAACTAGAACGGCCTATGTACGAGAAGGGAAGTCCTGTTTTATCACCTGAGAAGACTATTACCATCACAGGAACTTAAATGTTCAAATTGGGACCGACTGTATTACACCGATCAAAACCACAGTCCGAGGGGGAAAACCTTCCTCACCATTGAGATGCCTGACCAACAGGTCTCACAAGTAAAAGATGGCTTGAACATAAACCCAGGGGTTTATGTCACGAAATTTGGGTACCACATCCCTGAACTACCAATAACCTCAACAACATTAATAAGTCAAGTGAACACCTCCCAATGCCGTTATTACACAGTGCAGCAAGGAAATAAAACTATAGCTAAAGAAATTCCAGGGGTAGGGGATTTATCACATTGGTGGGAAACAGGGTTAAACATGGAAATTCCCCTCTGGATTAGAATAATTTCACATGAATTGATTAGATTTAGATTTTTAGATTTAGATATACAGCACTGAAACAGGCCCGTCAGCCCACCAAGTCTGTGCTGACCATTAACCACCCATTTATACTAATCCTACACTAATCCCATATTCCTACCACATCCTCACCTGTCCCTATATTCCCCTACCTACACTAGGGGCAATTTATAATGGCCAATTTACCTATCAACCTGCAAGTCTTTTTGGCTGTGGAAGGAAACCAGAGCACCCGGAGGAAACCCACGCAGACACAGGGAGAACATGCAAACTCCACACAGGCAGTACTCAGAATTGAACCCTGGTCACTGGAGCTGAGGCTGTGGTGCTAACCACTGCACCATTGTGCCGCCCCTGGAATATAACCCAGTTATTGGTCCTTATATGCTTACTGCTCCACACTTGCTACTTGAAGCACCTGGTGTGCCAAACAAGATCACAATTAAACATGATCACAGAACAAATATGTAAGTTCAGAGTATACAAGAATTTAATTTGAGGGGTCGGCATAAATGCCTTGCCCTCGAGGTGGGGATATTGTAAGATAATTCACTGCTTGGTGTATTGTTTCTAACCCACTAAGATCACCCAGATAGGGAATGATATCATGTTCCCTGTACCTACTTAAAACATCACTGAAATCAGAGTCGACTTTGGAATGCAGGAGGAAGCATTAAAGACAATAATTCAGTGGAGATACCCCCTCTATCCTTAGATTTATAATCTATAATTAAAATATTGCAACATCCCAAAAGCACTGGTTTAAGATGTGACAAGAACATGAACATTGAGAGAGAGGAATTGGAAATTTGGGAAATAGATATAGGTGGGAAACAGTTGTGAATACAAGTCAACATCCCTGGCTCAGAACTATTTCTATTCTGTTCACTTTGATACAAACGATGGTCACAATTGTAATAATAGCCATCCTCTGTTACTTGAGAAATCTTACCTCAAGACAGCTGAAGAACACTGAATTGAGCTGGAACCCAGCTCTTATGTCTAAAAGAAAGTAACAGTCAATGAAAAGTAGTGAGGGGTCAATATATTGTCATATATTTCACCCTCAAACTGGGGAGTTGTAAGTAGGTTGGGTAGCTAGATTTTTAGCTTAACTTGACTATTTTCACACTGTATCCTCTGTAATAACTAACAATATCAAGGAAATCATCTTAATACTAACATATGAACAAAGAAGTTAATTTTGTGTCTTGTATCAGCAACTACATGTATATATTAAGCAGCAACCCATCAAGAAACAATGATTACAAAGCAATGGACCTTGACTGAGTTATAATTAATGAATTAAGAATCATGTTAGAAAGAATGGGCTTTAATTTAAAAGTATTAAGTTTAAAAACTAAGTCTGAAGCTTGTAAGAAATTCAGTATCAGTAGGACTTTGTAACTCACTGTAACACAGTCAGCAGAAAAAGTGTTGTGACCCAATAACATTCATTAACTTTGCTAAAAAAGAATCAATTTCTGTACAAATTCATACCGTCCAAGGAGATAACAACCGTAATGAATAGAACTCTTCATAGGTTTTTATCGCAATTATTGTCAACATGTTTTATCGATTAAGCCTCAATTAGAGTAGGGTAGTCACTGACTTCGCAGGACCTGGACCAACCATCGGGCAAACGAGAAAGGTGGTCTGATGGCCAAAAAGGGTATAAAAGAACAGCTATTGAACATGAGAAGCAATACAGAAAGTCCAGGGCAAGGAAGAAGAGTATCTTCAGTCAACAGAACACAGCAAGAGAGAGACTGCGTCACAGTCACTCAGAGGGCAACCACCGAGGATCTGAGGAACAGAAAGCCACTATTGTCGTTGTTAAGTATTACTTCTTTACACTGAATATAAATTACTTAATAAATCTGCTACACTTAAACCCAACATATACCAGCACCCATAGTAGTTTGTTGTGGTCAGGGACAAGTCACCCTTGTTGGATTAAATGGAATCCTGAAAGAAGCAGGAAAGTACACTTTCTTGACAAATCACCAAGATACCAGACTACAAGTCATGGCCAAAACATCATTTATTGGTTACAAATCACAACTTAGTTAAATCTGGGCACACAGACACTTTATAGACATGTATAAATACATATAAATGTAATCAGCAGTTGAGCACTAATAGGGAGAGTATTTCACAAAAATAAGTAACAAATACCGGGGTGAGAGTGGCAAAAGATCAAAAGGTCTGAAAATTAGTGGCTGAAGACTAAAAATGACTGATTTTTTTTTTACAATGATTCATGTAATTATAACACTGTTATTCAAGCAAACTAGTTGTGTAATGGTAATTTTGTACAATTTTGCATATGTAATGAATAAAATTGCACTGTACTCAGAATACAATTTCATGAGACTTCCCTGACAGCTGATAATTGGTTTTACAGAGCTTCATGTTCTCAATGTCCTGCTTCTGCCTATTTATAGCTTGTTCATGTAAAAGGTGTTCTGTGAAGATGTGTCAATTTTAATGGAAAGCCTTTCCTTGGGCCTTGCCGCCTGCGCCTAACTGAGGCAGGTTTTGTCGAGGTGGCCTGCCCCACCACACATGAAAGTCAAGTCAAGAAGGCTGAGAAGTCCAGTTCTCCATGAAACTACATTTTCACAAGATCAGTTTGAGTCAGCAGACCGCCTGTATGATTCAGAGACTGAAGAACATCATCGTCAATGTGTGTGTAAATATTTTTAAAAGTCATTTCACTCCATTATTTACATAGTTGTCTTTTATGTGTCTCCATTTTAGGAAAGGGGATGTTGTGATATGGTTTTTACAGTTTAAATGCTATTCACCATCAGAGGAAGTGATGTCACAACAACACGTGATCAGTTCACTGGAGTTGAACGTGACACCTGGTCACATGAGTGAGACAAGCTCTCCTGTAAATGTGTTACTATACCAATAAAGAACTCACAGTTTATGACAACTCAACTGAAGATTGTTTGGTTCCTTATTGCTATATAAAAGCAATAAACACAGCAAGACCACCAGGGAATTGACTGCACTGCCCGGCAAGTTAACTGACATGCGCTGCTATTCCTGTTCCTTCACTTCAGTCTACTTTCACCACAGAGATGTTTCTCATACAAAATGGAGTGTTTAGTTTGAACAGAAATGATTTATCCAGGTAATGACAGCACTGAGTGATGAAGGCATAAGCATTAAATGGACAGTAACATGAAACAGAACCACAAGCTGCGGATGTACAAGTTTCAATTTCCAAAACGCAACAACAGAATCAATGCGGCTCCTGTGAAATGTGCAAGGAAACACATGGGCTGTCATATATCAGCAGAAACAACTGACACACATCAAATCCTGTTAGTTTCATGTGGCATCTCCTTCTGCTTCTATCACTGCTTTTCCTCCAGCTCCCTCTGCTCCTCCAGCTTGCAGGTGAATGAGCTGCTTGATGCAAACAGACCAAATTTGTGAAAGCCAGCTTGACCTGGAAAGCAGGGAGTGGGAATGAAAGATGCAGGACATTGAGAAACGATGGGTTTCACAGATAACAGGATAAATAAGCACCAGGATCTCATCTTCCTGCTTCTTCCAGATACTGAACGCATGAATATACAAGAGTTGTTCCCAATCGCAATTAGACACTGTCACCCTCTTCCAATCTTTTACAAGTTGCTTAGCTTTGAAACTGCATATTTCTGACAGGCTTTCAATGTGAAGAAAGTGGAGCTACAAGAAAGTAATGTTGTTCAGCAGATGTAGTGCAAGAAGATACCGAATAGGCCAATGATAACAGTGAATGTTTGATGAGTTGAGCTGCAGTAAAGGGTTGGCACCATTTAAAATGTCATTCAGCAGGTTCCAGATCTGGTGATTGAAATGACAAGAAAACTTCTCACTGAATTTCCTCATTGTCATGAGATCAAAAGGAAAGGGCACAAGGCAAGAAAGTATATTTGGCTGTAATGGGTTGTGAGATGGCAGAACTTGTGCAATTGGAGTTTACCAAGAACAAAACCATTTTAAGCTTCTCGGCCTTTTGGCTAAGATCAAGTAGTATCTGTTCTTATCAGTGCTTATTTGATTGAGAAGAGACCATGATCATTGCCTTTTGATCCTGGGGAAGCTTTGAGTAAAATGGCTATAACCAATTTTCGAGCTTCGGGCCAGGGAGTGCGCAACACCGTTCGGGTGGTCGTGAAGGACAAGGAAGGAGATGCACCAGTCGATCGCACCTTCTTCATCAAGAAAATTCTCTTCGATTGCTGCGGATTTCAAGCGACGGACGTCTTCTGCCTGCAGGATTTCCCCAGCAGTGGATACTTCGACGTGACGTTCCGGAACGTGGCGGGATGCATCAAGTTCCTGAAGGCGTTCAAGGAGAAAGGGGACCGGGCGCCGCTGTCGATCCTCACAGCGGAGCCGCTCTTCACGCTTCCGTCACAACGGGACCGGGTGGTGACGATTCACCTCTACAACCCCCATGTTCCGGTGGTGGATGTACTCACCTTTCTCGCCAGGTACGTCGAGGTGGCCGGCAGCAGCACTGATGTCAAGGACCCCTTTGGGATCTGGACCAGCAAGCGGCAGGTCAAGGTGACCTTGTAGGTAGATCCCAGTGGAGCCATCATCCACCCTCCCTCCAGCTTCACTATCGGGGGAAGTCGAGGCTTCTTGGTCTACGCTGGGCAGCCCAGAGTTTGCCGCACCTGTGGCAAATCTGGTCACATGGCAGCCAACTGCAGCACGGTTGTTTGCAAGAACTGCAAGGAGGAAGGCCATCAGACCAAGGACTGTAAGCAGACTAAGTGTTGCAACTTGTGCGGTGCGGCAGGCCATCTCTGCAAGACTTGTCCCAAACGTTGCCTCAGCTATGCTCAGGCGGCAAGGTCCAAGGATAGGCCGGGAGAAGGTTCGACAAAGGCGTCCGCTGTTCGAAAGGAGACCAGCAACCTTCTCCGCAGTGAGGAACTTCAACCTGAGAAGGAAGGGGAGGCAGCTGAAACCAACGACCCAGCACCTACCCAGCGCCCGGAAACCCCTCCTCCACAGACAGAATCAATGGAGGAGGAGGCAGCAGATGGACAAACAGGTCAGTGGCAAGTGGTCCAGAGGAAAACCACAAAGAAAAAACATCCCAAAGCCACCACCCAAACCAGTGGCAAGAGGAGGCTCTCTTCTGAATCAGACTGCAACAACTCCTCTTCACTGGACGGGGAAATGCTGGAACGACAGCCCCTTCAAAAGAGGCGGCGGAACTCTGAGATGGATGATAAAGCATCCCAGCCCCCGGGCACTGGAAGGTGTGATGGGCCCGGCGTGCCCCAACCCCAATGCCCCACACGTAACGAAGTGGCCAACGCTTCTCAGCTCTGCGACACCGGGAGCAAAGACACGTCTGGCGCACCTGAGCTCCGGGAGACCGGGAGCTGTGATGTTTTCGAGGAGGAACAGATGGAAGCAGCTGAGGACAACCCAATGCTCTCTGCCTACAAGACCCCCCCGATGTCACCCGAGCGGCACAACCTCTGCATGAAAAATCAGGAGGAGTTTCTGAGCCCAACCAACGTGAAACTGCTTGCGCACACGATGGGTATGCAGGAACATCCCGAAGGACTGGGACTAACGAGGTCAAATGGTATGGGAAGCAACAACTAATTTTTAGTAAAAAATGGGTGTAAGAATTGCTTCCATTAATGTGCGTAGCATTAAATCTACTACGCGATGTGTTTCAACCTTGGATTACCTTGCCAAGGTCAAAGCTGACCTACTGTTTCTGCAGGAGTGTGGAATACCACACCTCAGCACCTACAGGCAGTGGTCGCGATGGTGGTCCCATGGGCCATCGATCTGGTCGGGGGGTAATGACTGCCATTCCTCCGGCCTGGGTATTCTGCTGCGGGGAGGTAACTTCACCATCTCCGAAGTTAAGGAGGTGGTGGGCGGCCGCCTCCTCGTAGCAGACGTGATGTACAACAACGCTCCGCTCCGGTTGATCAACGTGTACGCCCCGGTACAACGCAGCGAGCGGCTGACCGTCTTCCAGCAGCTCCCACTGCTGCTGGCGACGTCCAGGCCGGTCATCCTAGGCGGTGACTTCAACTGCATCATCGATGCGGCTGGACGATCCGGCAGTGACGACAGCAAACGGGATGCTACGTCCAGATTCCTAATAGAAACAGTTAAGGATGCCAAACTGCACGACGTCTTCAGCAAACCTGCAGACGGAGCGCAGCGCAGATACACATGGTCAAGATCGGACGGGTCTGCCCGTTTCAGGATTGACTTCCTGTTTGTGTCCCGTGCTGTCACGGTCGGATCCACCGACATCAAGCCGGTGTTCTTCTCCGACCACTGCCTCTTACTGGCCGACTGTCACTTACAGGATGACCAGCGGGTTGGCAGAGGGACGTGGAAGCTCAATGCGACACTGCTGACCCCAGAGAACGTTGAGGAACTCAAAAGGGATTACAAAGGTTGGAGGACCGTGAAACCCCTCTTTGAGTCTCCAGTTCACTGGTGGGAAGCGATTAAGGAGAACATCAAGAGGTTCTTCATCCACAAAGGTGTTCAGAAGGCGAGAGAGAGACAGAGGGAACGGTCCCGACTCCAGAAAATTATGCAAAATCTACTCCGGTTGCAGTCAATGGGGGTCGAGGTCAAGGAGGACCTCCAAGAGGTGAAGAGCCAGCAGGCCTCGCTCTTTGCCAAGGAGGCCTCCAAGATCATCTTCCGGTCCAGAGTCCGCTCCATCGAGCAGGATGAGACGTGCTCGCGTTACTTCTTCCAAAAGGTACACAGAGAGAGCTCTGTTATCAGCAGCCTGAAGGAAGAAGATGGCTCGGTAATGTCTTCGCAGCCCGGCATACTCAGGATCAGCAAATCCTTTTATGCTGGGCTGTATGACGCGAAGCCCACAGACAGCAGAGCCTCCCAGTCCTTCCTGTCATCTATCACAGAGGTCTTAGATGACAGCAGGAGGGAGGGACTGGACAAGCCGCTAACTCTGGATGAGCTGACAAAGGCCGTCGAGTCTTTCGAGACGGGTAAAACTCCCGGGAGCGACGGCTTACCGGTTGAGTTGTACTCGGCCCTGTGGGACTGGGTCGGCCTGGACCTGCTGGAAGTATACGAGAGTGTGCTCCTGGCCGGCAGCATGTCAGAATCCATGAGAAAAGGCATCATCACCCTCATTTACAAGCAGAAGGGGGAGAGGGCAGAAATCAGAAATTGGCGGCCCATCTCACTGCTTAATGTTGATTACAAGATTCTGTCCAAAGTCATAGCCAGTCGAGTCAAGTCTGCTCTGGAGTTGGTGATTCACCCCGATCAGACCTGTACTGTACCCGGCAGGAAGATCTCTGATAGTCTCGCGCTACTCAGGGATACGATCGCCTACGTACGGGACAGGAGGGTGGACACCTGCCTCATCAGCCTGGACCAGGAGAAGGCTTTTGACAGGATATCGCACACCTACATGATGGACGTGCTTTCCAAAATGGGGTTTGGGGAGGGAATCTGCAATTGGATCCAACTGCCCTACACAAACATCAGTAGCGCAGTGTCAATCAACGGGTGGGAATCTGAAAGTTTCCCGATCAAATCTGGAGTCAGACAGGGCTGTCCTCTGTTCCCGGTCTTGTTTGTTTGCTGTATTGAACCCTTTGCTGAGTCTATTAGGAAGGATGCGAGCATAAGAGGGGTGACAATCCCAGGCAGCGGAGGCACTCAGGTCAAAACCTCCCTGTACATGGATGACGTCGCCGTTTTCTGCTCGGATCCGCTGTCCGTGCGCACACCGATGAGCATCTGTGACCGGTTCGAACTGGCCTCGGGAGCCAAAGTTAACCACGGCAAAAGCGAGGCCATGTTCTTTGGCAACTGGGCTGACCGATCCTTTGTCCCCTTCACCGTCAGGTCAGATTACCTGAAGGTGCTGGGGATATGGTTCGGAAGGGCCGGGGCGTGCACCAAAACATGGGAGGAGCGAGTAGCCAAGGTACGACAAAAGTTGGGCATGTAGGGGCAGCGATCTCTCTCCATTGTGGGTAAGAACCTGGTCATCAGGTGCGAGGCGCTCACGTTATTGCTCTACGTGGCGCAGGTCTGGCCCATACCCCATTCCTGCGCCGTGGCAGTCACCCGAGCCATTTTCCGCTTCGTCTGGGGATCTAAAATGGACCGGGTCCGGAGGGACACGATGTTCAAATCTCTGGACAAGGGCGGTAAAAATGTACCCAACGTGGCCCTCATCCTGATGACCACCTTCGTGTGCGGCTGCATCAAGCTGTGTGTAGATCCCCAGTACGCAAATTCCAAGTGTCACTACGTGCTGAGGTTCTATCTGTCCCCGGTGTTGCGAAGGATGGGCCTGGTCACATTGCCGCGGAACGCTCCGTGCAGTTGGGCGGTGCCGTACCACCAATCCTTCGTGGAGCAGTTTCTGCGGGAAAACACCTTTGACCACCGGTCCATCAGGCAGTGGTCTGCACGGAATGTCCTCAAGGCCCTACGGGAAAAGGAAACGGTGGATCCTCTCGGATGGTTCCCCGAGCAGACCGTCAAAGTCATTTGGCGGAATGCCTCATCACCAGAACTTTCAAACAAGCACCAAGACGTAGCTTGGCTGGTGGTGAGAAGGGCCCTCCCCGTCAGATCCTTCATGCACACCCGAAGTCTCGCCCCCTCCGCACAGTGCCCCCGCATTGGCTGTGGTGGGGAAGAGACGGTCGCCCACCTCCTCCTGGAATGTGCCTTTGCAAAGCAGGTGTGGAAAGAGATGCAGTGGGTTTTGTCAAGGTTCATCCCAAGCAGCTCTGTAACACAGGAGTCTGTGCTCTACGGGCTGTTCCCAGGGACGCACACCGAGACAAACATCAACTGCTGCTGGAGGACTATCAATTCGGTGAAAGACGCCCTTTGGTCTGCCCGAAACTTGCTGGTCTTCCAGCGCAAAGAGTTGTCCACCACGGAATGTTGCAGACTGGCACATTCCAAGGTCCAGGACTACGTGCTGAGGGACGCACTAAAGCTTGGGGCAGCCGCAGCAAAGGCTCAATGGGGAAAGAGCACAGTGTAAGGTTCCCCCACCAAGCTGGACTGAGGGGCTGGATCCATGGGAAACCCCTCGAACTGTATCGTTAATATTCTCAATTGCTGTAAATGTAAAACTGTAATTGACATGACAATTGTGAAACGGAAGGGTTGGGAAGAAACTCATGACAGTATTGAAGGAAACTGATCTCCCTTGCAATGTTTGTATTTTTTGGTGCTGTTTGGAAACTGTTTGGCAATGTAATTTTTACAGATTTTTATGAATAAAGTATATTTTGGAAAAAAAAAAAATTCAGCCCAGCATGCTTTTTGACAGAGCAGTTGTGTTTGGTTGCTCAGGAGTGATATTTGTGCCAGTTTGTATAGCAAGCAGAAAAAGCTATCCCATTACCAGCAACATTTTGCCTTGCACTATCATCCCTTTAGTCAGTGTATCACTCCATGTTGCAACTTTTCCACAGCCCTTAACTTGCTTTCTTTCACTCACCAACTGTATCTGTAATTGTTCTTGTCAAGTTACATCACTGATTCTCCAGCTCTGGTCAACAATCACCAACCGAGAGCTTTAAGAGCGTCCTTCACTCCACATTTTCTGTTTTCATGCAACAAGTAATTGAAAGTTGCCACAGCAGCAAGAAGTTCTGATTTACCTAATCAAGAATGGAAACCAGAGGATGGTGTTAAGAGGATTGAATCTAAACCACTAGACGACTTGGGAAGCTCTGCAATGCTCCTCAGGTTAGCTGCTTTTCCTATTTCACTTTCAGCAGGAAACATCTATGATTTGAAGAAGATTTGAGTTCTGCCACTATCATTTTACACTGAGAAATCTGGTTCAACTTATTGAAACCAAACAGTATTCCCACTCATTCGCTGAAGGTGCTATTTTTCCTCTAAATTTTGCAAGGATGTTTAGGAAAACACTTTTTTCTGGTTGTTTTCAGTGTTTATTTCTCACCCAATTTTACATTTGTCATCTAACAAAACTACAATATGTAATTAATACATTTCAATGTTTAAAATTGGAAAAATGAGCTTTGCATCAATTGGTTTGATAGATTATAGCAGATGCAGATTTGATTGGGAAACAAGTCTGTGATCTCACCAGGCAGGTAACTCAAGAGAACAGATGTAAAGTTTGCTGTGAATAGGTCTTGAACCTTCACAGGGAAAGCCCCATTAAATTTCAAATCCAATGCCTTAACCACTCGGCCATGACAGCTTAAAATACTGCCTGCTCTGTAATTAAATTATCCATACAAAGCATTAGAGAACTGCCCTTTTTTGTGTGTTCGTTCATGAGATGGGGTGTCGCTGGCTAGGCTAGCATTTATTGCCCATCCGTAAACATATTCTGGGCATCATTGTCTGTGAGCTTTGAGTTGTGTTGTATCTCCCAGTTGATGTGATAATGAACATGATGGAGTCAGTGAATTTTAGAGCACAGAAGGAAGCCTGTCGACCCACCGAGCCTGTGCTGGCTCTCTGAAAGAGAAGCGACGACCCCTTAACTGCTGCCTTCCGTGTTGTTTTGGTCGCTGTGAGGTGACTATGGAGTGACCTGCCCATGGCGCATTCCTGGACAGAATGTATGGAGGTTGTGACTTGCTCAAGCATCAAAACACCCCTCTCAGCCTTCCTAGAGGGGTCCAAAGGAGGGCAGAGCTCAACGTTTGGCAACAGTTTGGCTGCAGGAACTGCTGGAAACATGACAAAGGTGACACATGACCGCATTAGGGGTCCTCTCATGATTTTCTGTGAGGGTTTACTCTCCTGGCCTGAGTCTCTCCTGAGACAACCACAAGGCAGTGGGGTTGTTAGCTCGTATCCCTCAGCAGGGGCCCGAAAGAACAGTCAGTTTAATCCCATAATCCATCTTTTCTCCATCACCCTGGAAATTTGTCCTCTTCAAGAATGTTGCTGTGCAATCTGATTGCAACATCCATTCAGACGGTACATTCTAGATCTTAACAACCCTCAGTCTGGAGAAATTTCCCTCAATATTCTTCTACTTCTGGGTCAAAATCCTGGAACTCCCTTCCTAACAGCACTGTTGGTGTACCTAGCCCACATGGACTGCAGCGGTTCAAGAAGGCAGCTCCCCACCACCTTCTCAAGGGCAATATGGGATGAGCAATAAATGCTGGCCTGCCCAGCGACGCCCACATCCGATGAATCAATGTTTTTAAAAGCTTCTTTTAGGAACGATTTAAATTTTCGGACTCGTTTGCTGCAGGTGCGCAAATGCACCATCATCGTCCAAAACGCTGTTGTCTGCGACGTCACAGGCAGCTGTATAAAGATGGCGCTGCTGAACTGGACACGAAAAGCAAATTAAACCCAACATCACCTCCACAATAGCGCAATCGCCGCATCAGTCGCCGCATTCAGGTCCCTCCTCCCTCCATCCCGCGATCGCCGCGTCGATTCCTCGCTTCTCCCTTCCGGTTTGCTCCGCCGCTCGAATTGGACCGTTCAATGGCGCGGTTTCTACCCAAGATTCTCCGCGGTTAAGAATATTCCCTATTGAGAACGCAGGAGAGCAGTACGCAGGCGCAATACAGCGTTTCGCGCAAACGCGGTACCGTACAGTGCTTGAGGATGCGCAATGCCGAACAGTGTTTGAGCAGGCGCAGTCCCAGTGATGGTTTCAGAGACAGCTGTTGCAGCCTCAATAACCCCAATAAGAAGCTCCCGGTCCCGCGTTTGCACACGACCGGAGGCGCGGCGGGGCAGGGCAGCTGCCGGGCTTCTCTTAGTGACGGTAATGGCCGCCAGATTTCCTGCTCTTTTGCAGGAACTAAGGATTACTAAACTTTAACAGCACAGCCCAAAACTTTGAAGGAAACTTATCTCGGTTATAAAGGGGCCTGGGGGACACAACACAGGGACACATTTGGGACACAGCACAGGGTAGGAGGTCCCCCCTGCCTGCTTCCACAAAGACTCCCCTTGGACTGGGCCACACCTGGACACGGCTAGTTCAAGGTGCAGGAAGCTGCAAGCTGCTAGGCTGAGCAGTGGAGTGGGGGGTTAGACTGACAGGCCTAGGGAGGGGGATATCAGGGCAGGTACACACACTGCTCTCCCTTTTGCTCCTGGGATGTTTTACTGGAGTCGTGTTGCTGACCATTTCTAAACTTTGTCTCCCTATCCCGGTGATGGAGGTGGACTGTCGGTTGCTGAGTGTTGGAATATATTGCCTCTCCTCATTTTTCCTCCTTCTCCCATTCCGAGTTCCGGGCTGCAGGCACCGGCAGTGGTTTGATGTGCCTGAAGCGTTAACTCTGTTTCTCTCTGCACAGATGCAGCCCGACCTGCTGAATATTTCTAGTATTTTCTCCTTTTATTTCAGATTTCCAGCATCTGCAGTATATTGCTTTTGTTTTATTGCAGGCATTTCTCACAGAACTGAGTCGAGAAACACAGACGGACGAATTAAGAGCCAGTTTGAATCAGGGTGGGTGTTGGATGTGGAAGTCAGTCCCTGATGTCCTGTGTTGGTCTTTTTTGTTCCATCAGTTTGAGCTGGAGTGGGGATGGGGGAGCAACTGCTGGCTTTAATTCCGAGTACTTTTGAGCCCAGTCGGGTGCAACAATTTTCATAGTGAGGCTGTCAAGGGAGGTAGAATCCAGGGGAGATGAGGTTGCTAAACAGACACCAACCACTCGATGTAAAAGAGTATTGTTTCAGTAACAAGTATTTCTGTAGAGGCTTTCAATCCAGTTTACATATACACACGTTATTACTTCATTCCTGTGATATGGGCGTCACTAGCCAGACCAGCGTATATTGCCAATTCGCAGTTGCCCATTGAGAAGGTGATGGTGGGCCTTCATCTTGAACCACTGCAGTCCTTGTGTTGAAGGTGCTCCCACAATGGTGTTAGGGAAGGAGTTACAGGATTTTCACCCAGTGATGATGAAGGAAAGGTGATAAATGTCCAACTTAACTTCAACTTGTATTTATACGGCATCTTTAATGTAATAAAATGTTCCAAGGCATTTCACAGGAGTGTTATAAAGCAACATTTGACACTGAGCCACATAAGGAGATATTAGGGCAGGTGACCAAAAGCTGGATTAAAAAGCTGGGCTTTAAGAAGTGTCTGAAGCACGGAAGGCAATGTTGCGAGGCGGAGAGGATTAGGGAGGGATTTCCAAAGCTTAACGCCTTGGCAGCTGAAGGCACGGCGACCAGTGATGGAGTAATGAAAATCGCGGATGCTCAAGATTCCGGAATTAGATGAGCTCTGATCTCTCAGAGTGTTGTAGGGCTGGAGAAGATTATAGAGATAGTGAGGCGTGAGGGTATGGAGAGATTTGAAAGCAAGGATGAGGATTTTAAAATTGAGGTGATGCTTAACTGGGAGTCTGTGTAGACCAGTGAGCTCAGTGGTGATGGGTGAACAGGACTTGGTTCGAGTAAGGACGCAGGCAGCAGAGTTTTGGATGATCTCAAGTTTACAGAGGGTGGAATGTGGGAGGCCATCCAGGATAGTCAAGTGGAGAGGTAACAATTACATGGATGTAAGTTTCAGAGGCAGATGAGCTGAGACAGTGGTGAAGTCTGGCGATGTTACTGAGGTGGAAATAGGTGGTCTGAGTGATGGTGTTGATATGCAGTCGGAAGATCATCTCAGGGTCAAATATGACATCCAGGTTATGAATGGTCTGGTTTAGCCTCAGACGATTGCCAGGGAGAGGGATTGAGCTGGTGGCTAGGGAGTGGAGATTGTAGCAGGGACTGAAGACAATGGCTTCAGACTTCCCAATATTTAAGTGGATGAAATTTCTGTTCATCGAGTACTGGATGTCAGTCAGACAAGTCAGGATGGTGCGTGACTTGGAGGGGAACTTAGAGATGATGGTGTTCATATACACGGGCTGCCCTGGTCCTTCCAGATGATGGAAGTTGAGGTTTTTGGAGGTTCTGTCAAAGTTCTGGTCGAGTTGTCGATATATAAACTCCCTCTCCTCTCCCTGCCCCTCTCCCTCCCTCTCTCTCTTTTTCCTCCCATAGAGGGCAGAGTCTTGTGTAGGTCCAGACTGGGTGGCAGGTTCCCTTCACTGAAGGACATTAATGAACCAGTTGGGGTTGTACATTAATCCAGCAGCTTTCATGGTCACTTTTTCCTAGTGATGGCCCCATAAATTATCAGATTCATTCAGCTCCGTTTCACAACCTGCCTTTGTGTTTTTGTGGGTTCTCTCACACACTCTTTTTTTCAGTTTTAAATCAATTTCACAGGGTTTTAGAAGGGGAGGAATTGCAGCTGTGAAATGTAAAGCAAATGTCAGATCAGGATCTGAAGGAGTCGCCCAACTTATCGTAACCCGAATATCACCGGATTTTGAACGTGGAAGGGAAAAGTACCGATCACAGTGTGGAGAAACTGTACACATGTTCTGTGTGTGGATGAGGTTTCAACCAATCATCTGCCCTGTTTAAACACAACTGCAGTCACATTGGGAAGAAACCATGTAAATATGGGGACTGTGGAAAGTGATTGAATTATCCAGTTGAACTGGAAACTCATCCATGCAGTCACACCCTGGAGAGGCCGTTCACCTGCTGTGAATGTGGGAAGGGATTCACTAAATCATCCTACCTGCTGACACATCAGTGAGTTCACACTGGGGAGAGACCTTTTAAATGTCCATTCTGTGGGAATTGCTATAAACGTTCTGCTGAAGTGATGTCCCATCAACGTATTCACACTGACAAGAGACTGTTCAGGTGCTCTCACTACGGGACTGGGTTCAGGCGATTAGGCAACCTCACGACACAACAGCACATTCACACTGGGGAGAGGCCATCCACCTGCAAAGAATATGGGAAGGGATTCACTCAGTTATCCGCCCTGCTGACACACCAGCACACTCACACTGGGGAGAGGCCATTCACCTGCACAGAATGTGAGAAGGGATTCAATCATTTATCCATCCTGCTGACACACCAGCGAGTTCACACTGGAGAGAGGCCAGTCACCTGCTTCGAGTGTGGGAAGGAATTCACTACTTCACCCCACCTGCTGAAACACCAGCAAGTTCACACAAGGAAGAAGCCATTCACTTGCTCTGACCAGGGGAAGGAACTTACTGCTTCATCCCATGTGCTGACACACCAGCGAGTTCACAAGTAACTCAGGGATGAGAAATTTCCACCAAATGGCAGATTTCTGACATTGGGGTTTCGGAAATCCACCATTGGCTTCTCCCATTCCCACCTTAACCACAGGACCGGCTTTGAAAGAAATTGCAACTGTCAGTTATGATTTTTTTAAAGTCGGCCAACCACAAAGCTGCTCGGCGATCTGTTTTACCTTTTTTAAGTCATCTTTATTTTTTATAGTCTTCCACCTTGGTGGAAATGAATTTCAAACAGGAAAGCAAGTGGGTGGAACTGCACACTCCTTCACAACTTCAGTGTGTCAGTTCTGTAAATAGACAAAAAGGAGATGTGTGTATACACAGACCAATTCCCAATGTTTGATTTTGCCTTCATGGGATATCTTAGCAGAGACCACCTGAGAACTGACACAGCTCATTTGACATGGTTTAAAATTAATGGTGCAGGATCAGTAGCTGGCAAGTCGCTGGTCTGCAGCAAAAACATTGGTCTGTCAATAGGAATTTGAAACTTGCTTCCATTTACACAGCAGTGTGTGTCTGAAATAATTTCTGAAAACTCTGCACAAACTGGTTACGGCATGTGAATATCCTGCAGTGAGCATGAACTGTATGAACTTAATATGTCCTGTGCATTGCAGCAACTGAAGTGATCTGGAATTTTCACTTATCGGTTTGCTCAGGTGTATGGCTGAATTCCATTCATTTTTCATCTCCATTTTCACTGTCTACTGCCCCAGTCACACTGTCAACCTGGAGTCAGTGTGAAGCTGTCTTTTACACGAGCGTGATGCAAGACAAGGAATATAACTCTGGCCATCTTTCTTCAATGTGTGTTTTGGCATTGCTTAAGATTATCCTGAAAAGACTGTCCTGCACCACAAGTGCTGTGTATTGGTTACAGTGCAACTATCCTGTGAGCTCTCTGCAGTCACTATAAATGGTCACTGGGTTTCTCAGGCTGATGGCACAATACTCTGTACATGTATGAACATGTATATACAAGAACACAAGAAATAGGAGCAGAAGTAGACCATATGGCCCATTGAGCCTGCTCCACCATTCAATATGATCATGGCTGATCTTGGGTTTCAATTCCACTTTCCTGCCCACAGCCCATATCACTTGATTCTCTGAGAGACCAAAAATCTATCAATCCACAACCGTCTTGGGTAGAGAATTCCACTGTCACGATGCTTTGACTGCAGTAATTTCTCCTCATCTGAGTCCTGAATGATTGGCCCCTTATCCTGAGATTGTGCCCCCGCGTTCTCGATTCCCTGACCAGTGGAAACAATCTCTCAGCTTCTACCTTATCAAGCCCTTTCAGAATCTAGTATGTCTCAATTAGTTCGTCTCTCATTCTTCTAAACTCCAGAGAATATAGGCCCAATTTACTCAGCCCCTCATCATAGGACAACCCCCTCATCCCAGAGACCAATGTAGTAAATCTTCAGTATATACAGAATGCTGCCTTTCTCCAAGCCAACACAATAGTTATGATTTTCAGCTCACCTTGCTGTTAAATGCAGCTGTCACCAGACCAATTGGTGCTGGAGAACAGGAGCCAGAAGTATTGATCACTGTTGGGATATACAGCTGTCCATTAGACCTGCTGCATTGTCACAGGGCCTTTACCAAACTTTTGAGCCTGATTTGGGGATGATGCATCAGAACCTCAAACTTGTTACTGTCGAGGTTGTCGTCGGCTATCCCTCGATTCGAGGATGACGTCTACTCAAGGTTGCGAGTTTCTTCCATGGGTCTTCAGGTCACTGAACAGGCTGATTCTCGACCTGCAGATCTTTAGACACATGGGGCAGGACGTCCCACAAAGTACTGGGACCCGGAGTGCAGGATTTGCTTCCTAGAGGTACAACACTAGTCTCATTACTTTTCCACTGTCACTTGCAAGATCTGGGAAAATTTTTATGTTGCATAATATTTGGACCCTTTGAAGAGGAAAACCACATTTTTCATTAGTTTTCATTAAGATTATAATGAGATCTACACTGCAAACAAGATTATTTTAATTTACAATCATTATAATGTGACTAATTATTTTAAATGATAAAATCTACCATAAGTGATGATATTTAAAAACAAGCAATTCTAT
This sequence comes from Heterodontus francisci, assembly GCF_036365525.1. Taxonomy (NCBI): domain Eukaryota; kingdom Metazoa; phylum Chordata; class Chondrichthyes; order Heterodontiformes; family Heterodontidae; genus Heterodontus; species Heterodontus francisci. Next base: position 35,114,249 of record NC_090404.1, read on the forward strand.
CCATAGAGGCATTGCATTTGCAAAAGTTAATAAGGTTATTTTCTTCTTTTGTGCTGGGAGGTAAATAATTGTCGTAAAGAAAATTGGATCAGGAGTATCACATGCTCCTAACAGAATGTATGTGATATTCCTGTCCATTTAAGTTAATGGACAGTAAATTGGACAGGCTGTATAACTGGTATACAATCCTCCCTACCTGGTTTTACTTTCTGCATCGTTCAGGTGATTATGTCACAGTACAAAATAACAAAATTACCCTGCTTATGTTCATGTTTCTGGATTGTAAATGTCTCATAAATGTTTGCTTTTTTATTAATTTATATACCTACTGATTTGTCCACATCACTTACCAAGGTACCAGAACGTGCCATCTGGTATGCTTATATATATTGCTTTCCATTAAAGCTGACACATTTTCACAGAACACCTTTTACGTGAGAAAGCTATAAATAGGCAGAAGCAGGACATTGAGAACATTCTTCTTCTTTGGCCTCCTTATCTCAAGAGACAATGGGTAAGCGCCTGGAGGTGGTCAGTGGTGTGTGGAGCAGCACCTGGAGGGACTATTAAGGCCAATTCTAGAGTGACAGGCTCTTCCACAGGTGCTGCAGAAAAATTTGTTTGTCGGGGCTGTTACACAGTTGGCTCTCCCCTTGCGCTTCTGTCTTTTTTCCTGCCAACTACTAAGTCTCTTCGACTCACCACACATTAGCCCCGCCTTTATGGCTGCCCGCCAGCACTGGCGAACGCTGGCAACTGACTCCCACGACTTGTGATCAATGTCACAGGACTTCATGTCGCGTTTGCGGATGTCTTTAAAATGGAGACATGGACGGCCGGTGGGTCTGATACCAGTGGTGAACTCGCTGTACAATGTGTCTTTGGGGATCCTGTCATCTTCCATACGGCTCACATGGCCAAGCCATCTCAAGCGCCGCTGACTCAGTACTGTGTATAAGCTGGGGATGTTGGCCGCCTCGAGGACTTCTGTGTTGGAGATAGGGTCCTGCCAACTGATGAGAACATGGAGCTCTGTAAAACCAATTATCAGCTGTCAGGTAAGTTTCATGAAATTGTATTCTGAGTACACTGCAAGTTTATTCATTACATATGCAAAATTGTACAAAATTACCATTACGCAACTAGTTTACTTGAATAACAGTGTTATAATTACATGATTCATTGTCAAAAAAATCAGTATTTTTTAGTGTTCAGCCACTAGTTTTCAGACCTTTTGATCTTTTGCCACTCTCACAAGTATTTGTTACTTGTTTTGTGAAATACGATTCCTCTCCAGCTCAACTGCTGGATAACTGATTACATTTATATGTATTTATACATGTCAATAAAGTGTCTGTGTGCCCAGATTTAATTAAGTTGTGTGATTTGTAACTAATGAATGATGTTTTGGACATGACTTGTAGTCTGCTATCTTGGTGATTTGTCAAAAAAGTGCAGCTTTCCTGCTCCTTTCAGGATTCCATTTAATCCAACAAGGGTGACTTATCCCTGACCACAACCACCCTCTATGGGTGCAGGTATATGTTGGTATGAAGTGTAGACGATTTATTAAGTAATTTATATTTAGTGTAATGAAGTAATACTTAACAACAACAATAGTCACAGTCTGAACCTCAGATCCTTGGCGTTTGCCCTCCGAGTGACTGTGGCACAGTCTTTCTTTCTCTTGCTGTGTTATGTTGACTGAAGGTTTTCTTCTTTCTTCCTCTGGATTTTTTACATGTTGCTTCTCATGTTCAATAGCTGTTCTTTTATCCCCTGTTTGGCCATCAGACCACCTTTCTAGTTTGCCCGAGGGTTGGTCCAGGTCCTGTAATGTCATTTCCTACCCAACTCTAATTGAGGCTTACTTGATAAAGCATTTTGCTAGTAATTGAGATAAAAACCTATGAAGAGTTCTATTCATTATGGTTGTTATCTCCTTGGACAGTATGAATTTGTACAGCTCCTGCCCCACTGAACTCATTTCTTCCTATCTAGACTCTATCTTTTCTCCGCTGATCCAGTCTCTTCCCACCTACATCCGTGACTCTTCTGACGCCCTACTTCATTTTGACAATTTCCAGTTTCCTGGTCCCAACCGCCTCCTCTTCACGATGAACGTCCAATCGCTCTGCACCTCCATCCCCCACCAGGATGGTTTGAGGGCTCTCCACTTCTTCCTGGAACAGAGGCCCAACCAGTCCCCATCCACCACCACCCTCCTCCGCCTGGCTGAACTTGTTCTCACATTGAACAACTTCTCCTTCAACTCCACGCACTTCCTTCAAGTAAAAGGTGTTGCTATGGGTACCCGCATGGGACCTAGTTATGCCTGTCTTTTTGTGGGATATGTTGAGCATTCTTTGTTCCACTCCTACTCAGGCCCCCTCCCCCAACTCTTTTTCTGGTACATTGATGACTGTATCGGTGCCGTTTCCTGCTCTCGCCCCGGACTGGAAATCTTTATCAACTTTGCTTCCAATTTCCACCCTTCTCTCACCTTTACATGGTCCATCTCTGACACTTCCCTTCCCTTCCTCGACTTCTCTGTCGCCATCTCAGGGGATAGGTTGTCTACTAATATCCATTATAAGCTCACCGACTCCCACAGCTACCTCGACTACACTTCTTCACACCATACCTCCTGTAAGGACGCCATTCCATTCTCCCAGTTTCTCCGTCTCTGACGCATCTGCTCTGATGATGCTACCTTCCATGACGGTGCTTCTGATATGACCTCCTTTTTCCTCAACCAAGGATTTCCCCCCCACTGTGGTTGACAGGGCCCTCAACCGCGTCCAGCACACTCCCCGAACCTCTACCCTCACCCCTTCCCCTCCCTCCCAGAACTGTGACAGGGTTCCCCTTGTCCTCACTTTTCACCCCATCAGCCTCCATTTCCAAAGGATCATCCTCCGCCATTTCTGCCACCTCCAGCGTGATGCCACTACCAGTCGCATCTTCCCCTCCCTTCCCCTGTCAGCATTCTGAAGGGATCATTCCCTCTGCGACACCCTGCTCCACTCCTCCATTACCCCCACCACCTCGTCCCCATCCCATGGCACCTTCCCCTGCAATCGCAGGATGTGTAATACCTGCCCATTTACCTCCTCTCTCCTGACTATCCCAGGCCCCAAACACTCCTTCCAGGTGAAGCGGTGATTTATTTGTACTTCTTTCAATGTAGTATACTGTATTTGCTGCTCACAGTGTGGTCTCCTCTACATTGGGGAGACCAAGGGCAGACTGGGTGAACGCTTGGTGGAACATCTCCGCTCAGTCCGCAAGCAGGACCCTGAGCTTCCGTTTACTTGCCATTTCAACACTCCCCCCTGCTCTCATGCTCACATCTCTGTCCTGGGATTGCTGCAGTGTTCCAGTGAACATCAACGTAAGCGCGAGGAACAGCATCTCATCTACCGATTAGGCACACTACAGCCTACCGGACTGAACATTGAGTTCAATAATTTCAGAGCATGACAGCCCCCCATTTTACTTTCATTTTTAGTTATTTTTTCTTCCTTTTTTTTTACATTCTTTTTTACTTTTTTTAGATTTTTTTTTTGCATTTATTTCATTTCATCTTAGTTTGTTCAGTTTGCTTACCCACTGTTTTTTTCCAGGTTTGCACTTGCTGCTGTTCAATAGTCAGTGTATTAATACCTAATCTATCCTAATGCTTTGTCTTTCAACACACCATTAACATATTGTTTGCCTTTGCTCCGTGACCTTTTGGTCAGCTATGTGGCCTGGTCCAATCTAGACCTCCTTTGTTATCTCTTGCCCCACCCCCACCTCACTTGCTTATAACCTGTGACTTTTCTAATTGTCAGTTCCAAAGAAGGGTCACTGACCCGAAATGTTAACTCTGCTTCCATTTTCACAGATGCTGCCAGACCTGCTGAGTGGTTCCAGCATTTCTTGTTTTTATTTTTGAATTTGTGCAGAAATTGATTCTTTTCAGCAAAGTTAATGAATGTGATCAGGGTCACAAAACTTGTTCTGCTGAATTTGTGTCACAGTGACTTACGAAGTCCTACTGCTACTGAATTTCTTACAAGCTTAAGACTTAGTTTTTAAAGTTAATACTTTTAAATTGGGCGGCACAGTGGCGTGCAGTGGTTAGCACCGCAGCCTCACAGCTCCAGGGACCCGGGTTCGATTCCGGGTACTGCCTGTGTGGAGTTTGCAAGTTCTCCATGTGTCTGCGTGGGTTTTCTCCGGGTGCTCCGGTTTCCTCCCACAAGCCAAGGGACTTGCAGGTTGATAGGTAAATTGGCCATTATAAATTGTCACTAGTATAGGTGGGTGGTAGGGAAATATAGGGACAGGTGGGGATGTTTGGTAGGAATATGGGATTGGTGTCGGATTAGTATAAATGGGTGGTTGATGTTCGGCACAGACTCGGTGGGCCGAAGGGCCTGTTTCAGTGCTGTATCTCTAATCTAATCTCATCTAAATTAAAGCCCATTTGTTCCAGCATGATTCTTAATTCATTAATTACAAACCAACCAAGGTCCATTGCTTTGTAATCATTGTTTCTTGATGGGTTACTGCTTAATACATTCATTTGATTAATGCAGCTGCTGATACAAGACACAAAAATAATTTTTTTACTCATGTGTTAGTATTACAATGGCTTACTTAACCTTGTTAGTTGTTACAGAGGATACAGTGTGAAAATGGTCAAGTTAAGCTAAAGTCTAGCTACCCAACCTACTTACAACTCCCAAGTGTGAGGGTGAAATATATGACAACATATTGACCCCTCACTACTCTTCATTGACTATTACTTTCTTTTAGACACAAGAGCTGGGTTCCAGCTCAATTCAGTGTGCTTCAGCTGTCTTGAGGTAAGATTTTTCAAGTAACAGAGGACGACTATTATTACAATTGTGACCATCGTTTGTATCAACATGAACAGAAGAGAAATAGTTCTGAGTCAGGGATGTTGACTTGTATTCACAACTGTTTCCCACCTATGTCTATTTCCCCCAGATTTCCAATTCCTTCCTCTCTTTGTTCATGTTCTTGTCACATCATAAACCAGTGCTTTTGGGATGTTACAATATTTTAATTATGGATAATAAATCGAAGGATAGAGGGGGTATGGGGTGTCTCCACTGAATCATTGTCTTCAATACTTCCTCATGCATTCCAAAGTCGACTCTTATTTCAGTGATGTTATGAGTAGGTACAGGGAACATGATATCATTCCCTATCTGGGTGATCTTAGTGGGTTTGAAACAATACACAAAGCAGTGAATTATCTTACAATATCCCCACCTCAAGGGCAATTCTTGTATACTTTGAACTTACATATTTACTCATTTCCAAGACATTTTGTGCAGTGATTATGTTTAATTGTGATCTTGTCTGGCACACCAGGTGCTTCAAGTAGCAAGTATGGATCAGTAAGTATATTAGTGCCAATAACTGGGTTATAATCAATACATGTGAAATTATTCTAATCCAGAGGGGAATTTCCATGTTTAACCCTGTTTCCCACCAATGTGATGAATCCCCTACCCCTGGGATATCTTTAGCTATAGTTTTATTTCCTTGCTGTACTGTGCAATAACGGTGTTGGGAGGTGTTCACTTGACTTATTAATGTTGTTAAGGTTATAGGTAGTTCAGGGATGTGGTACCCAAATTTAGTGACATAAGCCTCTAGGTTTATGTTCAAGCCATCTTTTACTAGTAAGACCTGTTGGTCAGGCATCTCAATGGCGAGGTGGGTTTTCCCCCTATCACTGTGGTTTTGGCTGGTGTAATACAGTCGGTCCCAGGTTTGAACATTTAAGTCCCCGTGATGGTAATAGTCTTCTAAGGTGATAAAACAAGACTTCCCTTCTCGTACATAGGCCGTTCTAGTTCTCACATCTGATGAACCTGTAACTTCCACAGTACAGTTCAGCCCCTTCCCATTCCAATTAAAAACACATGTGTCTCTTTAATGATCATATAAATCATATGGGCAAATGAGGATATCCATGCTTGTTCTGTATCCCTGTAGGTTTCGTTCTATCCAAGTTAGTTCTTCCAACTGGATCAACCATTGAAGTGATGTCAGGAATCGATTAATGACACTTTCCCTCATAACCCCTATGTTTTCTGTTCTAAACAGAGGATTAGGCATGGTTCCATTCATAAGACTGGGCATGTGTACTACTTGTCCCAATAGCTTCTGGTTCCCCACCTTGTGACATTTGTGCTTGACCGGGCGAACCTCAATCAGACTCCTAATTTTACAGAATTCTGCATCGTCCTGATAACAGGATCATCCTGATAAATGTCTATTTGTTACCCAAGTGGGAAGACGTCCTTCATTGATATCTGGGGTGCCAGTTGTAGCTTTCCTGGATTCAGGGTTCAATTTAATCCAACAAGGGTGACTTGTTCGTGACTACAACAAATCACTATGGGTACAGGTATATATTGGTTATAAGTGTTGTCGATTTATTCAGCAGTTTACATTCAGTGCAAAGAAGTAATATTTAACAAAGACAATAATCACAGGCTGATACTCAGAACCTCGGCGGTAGCCCTCCGAGTGACTGTGGTCCGGTCTCTCTTTCTCTTGCTGTGTTCTGTTCTCTGAAGATTCTCTTCTTTCTTCCTCTGGGTTTCTAGTTCTGCTTCTCATGTTCAATAGCTATTCTTTTATACCCTTTTTTGCCTTTGAGCCTCTGTAGCAGCTGACACACGCCTGGACTATCTCACTCATTCTGTTCCATCATCATTTTTCAAATCTTTAAAATGAAATTTATGCTTAGTTTTCTGGTATCTCTTTGTTCCATTTTCTTGCACCTTTGTTATTTCCTATCTAGAAATTCAGACAATTGTTACATGAGGTACAGCAATGTCTTTTACTCGAGTGATAACAGATCTTCGAAGCTTTAAATCTTCTGTTTTTATTGTAACTTAATTAATATTCTGTCTTTCACCATCTGTTAGTTTCAAACATATCAGGACATTCTTTTCACATTTAACTCAAGGTTTCTTTTTCGCTGCTCTGCCAGTTTTCTTTTAACATAACAAAAACAAGAAATGCTGGATTCACTCAGCAGGTCTGGCAGCATCTGTGGAAAGAGAAGCAGAGTTAACGTTTCGGGTCAGTGACCCTTCTTCGGAACTGACAAATATTAGAAAAGTCACAGATTTGCTTCCAATTTCCACCCTTCTCTCACCTTTACATGGTCCATCTCTGACACTTCCCTTCCCTTCCTCGACTTCTCTGTCTCCATCTCTGGGGATAGGTTGTCTACCAATATCCATTATAAGCCCACTGACTCCCACAGCTACCTCGACTACACTTCTTCACACCCTACCTCCTGTAAGGACTCCATTCCATTCTCCCAGTTTCTCCGTCTCCGACGCATCTGCTCTGATGATGCTACCTTCCATGACGGTGCTTCTGATATGACCTCCTTTTTCCTCAACCGAGGATTGCCCCCCACTGTGGTTGACAGGGCCCTCAACCGTGTCCGACCCATTCCCCGCACCTCTACCCTCACCCCTTCCCCTCCCTCCCAGAACCGTGACAGGATTCCCCTTGTCCTCGCTTTTCATCCCACCAGCCTCCATATCCAAAGGATCATCCTCCGCCATTTTCGCCACCTCCAGCGTGATGCCACTACCAGTCGCATCTTCCCCTCCCTTCCCCTGTCAGCATTCCGAAGGGATCGTTCCCTCCGCGACACCCTGGTCCACTCCTCCATTACCCCCACCACCTCTTCCCCATCCCAGGGCACCTTCCCTTGCAATCGCAGGAGGTGTAATACCTGCCCATTTACCTCCTCTCTCCTCACTATCCCAGGCCCCAAACACTCCTTTCAGGTGAAGCAGCGATTTACTTGTACTTCTTTCAATGTAGTATACTGTATTCGCTGCTCACAGTGTGGTCTCCTCTACATTGGGGAGACCAAGCGCAGACTGGGTGACCGCTTTGCGGAACATCTCCGCTCAGTCCGCAAGCAGGACCCTGAGCTTCCGGTTGCTTGCCATTTCAACACTCCCCCCTGCTCTCATGCTCACATCTCTGTCCTGGGATTGCTGCAGTGTTCCAGTGAACATGAATGCAAGCTCGAGGAACAGCATCTCATCTACCGATTAGGCACACTACAGCCTGCCGGACTGAACATTGAGTTCAATAATTTCAGAGCATGACAGCCCCCCACTTTACTTTCATTTTTAGTCATTTTTAGTTATTTTTTCTTCCCTTTTTTTTGCATTCCTTTTTACATTTTTTACAATCTTTTTTTGCATTTATTTCATTTCATCTTAGTTTGTTCAGTTTGCTTACCCACTGTTTTTTTCAGGTTGTTTTTCTTCAGGTTTGCACTTGCTGATGTTCAATATTCAGTATATTCACACCTATTCTGTACTAATGCTTTGTCTTTCAACACACCATTAACATATTGTTTGCCTTTGCTCCGTGACCTTTTGGTCAGCTATGTGGCCTGGTCCAATCTGCACCTTCTCCTTTGTTATCTCTTGCCCAACCCCCACCTCACTTGTTTATAATCTGTGACTTTTCTAATATTTGTCAGTTCCGAAGAAGGGTCACTGACCCGAAACGTTAACTCTGCTTCTCTTTCCACAGATGCTGCCAGACCTGCTGAGTGAATCCAGCATTTCTTGTTTTTGTTTCAGATTTCCAGCATCCGCAGTATTTTGCTTTTATTCTTTTAACATAACCTTGGTTCAGCATCAGGCTTTGCTTCTCAGCCTCAGACCATGTTTAACTGAGCTTACACATATTATGGTTACTAAAACAATATTTGAAAGCATTATTACTTATAATCACTTATAATTAAGCTTAAACTTTGCAAGACACTGCACCAAACAGTGAACTCTGTTACAATATTGCTGTGGGTCTGGAATCACATATACACCACATTAAATAAGGACAGCATTATTTCAATCCATAAGGAATATTGGTGAATCAGATGGATTTTTACAACAATCACTGATAGTTTTATAACATCATTATTAAGACTAGCTTTCAAGTGCAGAATTTTTAAAAATTCATTGAAATTAAATTCCACCAGTTGCCATGGTGTGGTTTGTACCCATACCAACAGGACAGCATCCAATCACATTACCACTATGTCAACATTGCCCCAGCACACTAGATTGCTAGATGCAGGAGAATTTCTGTTCTCTAACACCTTGAGGGGACAGAATAAAGAATGATCCCAACTGTAAGAAACCCTCGAGTCATTTGAAAATATCGTTCAAATGCTGACAGGTTCGAACTGCCAGTTTTCATTACATTGAAGTTAATGGAAAATGGGAGAGTGGTTATGTTGGAACAAAACACTAGTTAGACTACAGCTCACCTCCTTCAGCCCCACAACCTCTATGTTGTTGGATTACACCCTGAGATAGACAATGTAAACAGATTCCCCTCACCCACCAACACAGCAACTTCTAAACAAAACACAAACAAGTTTATAAGACATGATCATCTTTTCTGAAGCCGTGTTGAGTATCTCTAATGACTCCTTCTCTTCCCCAGTGATCAGAAACAGCATCTCTTAGGATCCCTGCAAACATCTTCCCTGTAATCGAGCTCAGACTGATGGGTCTGTAGTTTCCTGGCTCTGATTTGGAAAATGGGAACTACGTGAGCAACCTTCCAATCTCAGGGAACAATCCCTGTCTCTACTGAGCTGTTGAATATACAGACAAGGGGCTCACAGATCACCCGTCCCATCTCTTTAAACACCCTTGGGTAGATATCAGCTGGACCTGGAACACCATCAGGTTTGAGATTTTCTATTTTATCCAGGATGACAATCCCTTTCTAATTTAATATTTATGATGTTATTGTCAGCAGCACATCCCACAGCTGGAATCTGAGCATCATCCACAGGAGTGCAGACTGATGTGAAATAGTCATTTAACAGTTCTGTCATAGCCTGGTAATCTGTTTCAATCTGTCCTGAACTGTCTCTCAGTGTCTCGAAACCATCTGTATCCATCTTCTCACTCCTGATGTAGCTGGAAAAGCTTTTGCCACTATTACCATCATTGTGCATCATATTCTTTTCCAAAGATCTCTCAGTTTCTCTAATGGCTGATTCCATCTCGCTCAATTTCATTTTATTATGATTTAGAGATACAGCATTGAAACAGGCCCTTCAGCCCACCGGGTCTGTGCCGAGCAACAACCACCCATTTATACTAACCCTACAGCAATCCCATATTCCCTCCCACCTATCTACACGAGGGGCAATTTACAACAGACAACCTACCGATCACCTGCACGTTTCTGGCAGTGGGAGGAAACCGGAGCACCCAGAGAAAACCCACACGGTCACAGGCTGTACCCAGAATCGAACCCAGGTCCCTGGAGCTGTGAGGCTGCAGAGCTAACTACTGTACCACTGTGCCGTGATCTTACTGCAGGTGATATTTGTCCATATTCTTCTAGAAACTGAATTCAACTTGTTCCAAACTGCGTTAAATTTAAGACAGTTGAGGGAGTCAGGCATCATATACCCATAGACCAACATTGGCAGGTAAAACCCCAGACGGTTCCTTAGTAAGGATTCCTCTGGTTCCTCACCATGTATCTGTCAGGATACTGAAACCCAGCTTTCTCACACCACAGTCCACTCCTGGAGGCTCCACTCCCTCAGCCTACAACCTTCAGCAGGGTCAGTGGTGGAGTTTCACTGTGGGAGTGATCCCAGAGTAACTGACGTGATAGCACTCCTGTGGATGTTCTGTGTATTTTTAGTTATCCTGGTGTCTAACACTCACACATCAATAAAACATGGAATTCCTGGAAACACGCTGCAGGTCCTTCTTTATCTGGAGATTAAATATCTGTTGTATAATTGTACCAGAAGTGACTTCCTGCTTCTGCTATTTTAATGCAGACTGAGATTTATTTCATTTCAAAAGGTTTATTTTAAATGAGTTAACACCTGTGTAAAAATTGGAGACTCAGGACTTGTCACACAAACACATTAAATCTCCACAGAGTAATACAATATTAATTTTCAGACTGGAAACTTATACCTGCCGTTTCACTTTCAGTCAGGAACAGGTCACAGTTTTACACCAATCTCTGATTTGACAGCACATTTCCAGCATTCACTGTTGTTCTTCCTGACTCTAAACACAGTTGTAAAGGAGCCTTCTGTTCCGTGCCCAGGAGCTCTGAACATGGAAGAGAGCGGCTGGGACACATTTCTTACAGGCTCAGGATTAACCCACATGGGGACTTTGCTGTCAGTGAAGAGACATGAGAAAGACCAAAGTGCCATGATCCTGAAGGACTGTGTTCAGGCTGAAGTTCTGTTCCTGCTGTACGATCCTCCCCCAGATTGTCCTTTCTGAACTCCAGCCAGGTGATGTTAAACACTCAGGTGGGAAAGACAACAAATCTACAACAATGTGTTTAAACAAAAGCTGATTTATTTGACCTTTATTTTCTGCAGGACTATCCTGTGAATCGAGGTCTTTGTTTTGGAAGATGGAAATGAGACGAATTTCCAAACACAATTCATTCAAGTTGCACGTTGAGTGGTTGCATTGTTGAATTGGTAATCCAGGGTTTCTGGATAGATCGACTTTGCCAAAAACATTTGAAAATAGAAATAAGAGTAAAATTCTGTGCATGTTGGAAATCTGAAATCAAAACAGTAACTGCTGGAAATACTCAGCATCTGCTGAGAGAGGAACAGAGTTCTGATGAAAGGTGACAGACCAGAAACATTAATATTAACATCCAGGCCTTGCATGGGGGGCTGTTAGTTCACTTGGCGAGCGTGTGCTGCTAATACTGTGAAGGTCATGGATTCAATCCCTATACAGACCAATCCTTCGACCAGCAGTGATTTATGTGCTTCCTTTGGGTACATGGTGTTGTTATGGCACTGATAATCCACAGCCCATAGCTCACACCCATGGCCTATGAGCTCAAATCCAACCGCAGCAGCAGTGGATACGTTCCAGTTATCATGAACTCATGCAAATCTGGCCCTTTTCAACTCTGCTCAGTGAAGGCGGCTCAAAACTGTCATCCATTGCTGAAACAACCTCTCTGGTTCACTGATACTATTTCAAGAAGGAAATCTGCCGCTCTGGCCTCTATGTGACTCCAGACCCACAGCAAGGTGGTTCACTTTTAACTGTCCTCTGAAATGACCGAGCAAACCATTGACTTTTCAAGGGCAATTAGGGATGGACAATGCATCAAGCTATGTGTAGATCTCCAGTACGCAAACTCCAAGTGTCACTACGTGCTGAGGTTCTATCTGTCCCCGGTGTTGCTAAGGATGGGCCTGGTCACATTGCCGCGGAACGCACCATGCAGTTGGGCGGCGCCATACCACCTATCCTTCGTGGAGCAGTTTCTGCGGAAAAACACCTTTGACCACCGGTCCATCAGGCAGTGGTCTGCACGGAATGTCCTCAAGGCCCTACGGGAAAAGGAAACGGTGGATCCTGTCGGATGGTTCCCCGAGCAGACCGTCAAAGTCATTTGGCGGAATGCCTCATCACCAGAACTTTCAAACAAGCACCAAGACGTAGCTTGGCTGGTGGTGAGAAGGGCCCTCCCCGTCAGATCCTTCATGCACACCCGAAGTCTCGCCCCCTCCGCACAGTGCCCCCGCGTTGGCTGTGGTGGGGAAGAGACGGTCGCCCACCTCCTCCTGGAATGTGCCTTTGCAAAGCAGGTGTGGAAAGAGATGCAGTGGGTTTTGTCAAGGTTCATCCCAAGCAGCTCTGTAACACAGGAGTCTGTGCTCTACGGGCTGTTCCCAGGGACGCACACCGAGACAAACATCAACTGCTGCTGGAGGACTATCAATTCGGTGAAAGACGCCCTTTGGTCTGCCCGAAACTTGCTGGTCTTCCAGCGCAAAGAGTTGTCCACCACCGAATGTTGCAGACTGGCACATTCCAAGGTCCAGGACTACGTGCTGAGGGACGCACTAAAGCTTGGGGCAGCCGCAGCAACGGCTCAATGGGGAAAGACCACAGTGTAAGGTTCCCCCACCAAGCTGGACTGAGGGGCTGGATCCATGGGAAAACCCTCGAACTGTATCGTTAATATTCGCAATTGCTGTAAATGTAAAACTGTAATTGACATGACAATTGTGAAACGGAAGGGTTGGGAAGAAACTCATGACAGTATTGAAGGAAACTGATCTCCCTTGCAATGTTTGTATTTTTTGGTGCTGTTTGGAAACTGTTTGGCAATGTAATTTTTACAGATTTTTATGAATAAAGTATATTTTGGAAATAAAAAAAAAAAGATCCTTGGCGTTTGCCCTCCGAGTGACTGTGGCACAGTCTCTCTTTCTCTTGCTGTGTTATGTTGACTGAAGGTTTTCTTCTTTCTTTCTCTGGATTTTTTACATGTTGCTTGCACTCAGGGGCTGAGATTTCAATCCCACCAAGGCAGCCACTGCTGCATTTTGGACTTCATTAACTAATGCAAATCCATCTTATTTTAACTCTGCTCAATGAAGGTGGCTTGAAATTATCATCGATTGGTGGAAAAACCCTTATGGTTCGCTAATGTTATTTAAAACCGTAGAAGAATTATGGCACAGAGGAGGCCATTCAGCCTGTCGTGTCCATGGTGGCTGAAAAAACTAGCTGCGCAATCTAATCCCCCTTCCAGCACCTGGCCTGTAGCCTTGCAGGTTACAGCATTTCAGTTGCATGTCCAGGTGCATTTCAAAAGAATTGAGTGTTTCTGCCTCCAGCACCCATCCTGGCAGTGAATTCCAGACTCCCACCACCCTCTGGGTGAAAAAACCTTTCCTCATGTCCCCTCTAATCCTTCTACCAATCACTTTAACTCTGTGCCCCCTGGTAATTGACCTCTCCACTAAGGGAGACAGGTCCTTCCTGTTTACTCTATCTAGGCCCCTCAGAATTTTGTACACCTCAATTAAGTCACCCCTCAGCCTCCTCTGTTTTAAGGAAAACAATGCTAGCCTATTCAATATTTCCTCATTGCTGCAACTTTTGAGCCCTGGCAGCATTCTTGTAAATCTCCTCTGTATTCTCTCCAGAACAAAAATGTCCTTTCTGTAATGTGGTGACCAGAAATGTACGCAACACACCAACAGTGGCCTAAACAGCATTTTATACAGTTCCAGCATTACATCCCTGCTTTTGTCTTAGAGTTATAGAGTTATACAGCACAGACACAGGCCCTTTGGCCCATCTTGTCCATGCTGGCCATCAAGGACCTAACTATTCTATTCCCATTTTCCAGCACTTGGCCCGTAGACTTGTATGCTATGGTGTTTCAAGTGCTCATCTAAATACTTCTGAAATGTTGTGAGGGTTCCTGCCTCTACCACCCCTTCAGGCTGTGTGTTCCAGATTCCAACCACACTTTGATTGAGAATTATTTTCCTCAAATCCCCTCTAAACCTCCTGCCCCTTACCTTAAATCTATGCCACCTAGTTATTGAGACCTCAACGAAGGGAAAAAAAAGTTTCTTCCTGCCTACCCGATCTATGCTCCTCATAATTTTATATACCTCAATCTTGTCCCCACTCAGACTTCGCTGCTCTAAGGAAAACAACCCTAGCCTATCCAGTCTCTCTTCAGAGCTGAAATGCTCCAGCCCAGGCAACATCCTGGTGAATCTCCTCTGCACCCTCTCCAGTGCAGACACATCTTTCCTGTAGTGTGGTGCCCAGAACTGTACACAGTACTCCAGCTGTGTCCTAACTAGCATTTTATACAGTTCCATCATAACCTCCCTGAACTTATATTCTATGCCTCAGCTAATTGATACAAGTATCCCATATGCCTTCCTAACCACCTTATCTACCTGTGCTGCTGCCTTCAGTGATCTATGGACAAGTACACCAATGTCGCTGTGACTCTCTGTACTTCCAAGGGTCCTACCATCCATTGTATATTCACCTGCTTTGCTAGACTTCCCAAAATGCATCACCTCACATTTCTCAGGATTAAATTCCATTTGCCACTGCTCTGTCCATCTTACCAGCCCAGCTATATCATCCTGTAATCTAAAGCTTTCTTCCTCACTATTTACGACATCACCAATTTTCGTGTCATCTGTGAATGTACTGATCGTACCTCCTATATTCACATCTAAATCATGAACATACACCGGAAACAGCAAGGGTCCCAACAGATCCTTGCAGTGCAGCACTGGTCACAGGCTTCCAATCGCAAAAACAACTGTCAAACCTCATCCTCTGCCTCCTGCCACTAAGCCAATTGTGGATCCAATTTACCAAATTGCCCTTATTCAAGAAGGGTAGCAGAGATAAACCAGGTAATTACAGGTCAGTGAGTCTAACATCAGTGGTAGGGAAACGATTGGAAAAAATTCTGAGTGATAGGATTAATCTCCACTTGGAGAGACATGGATTAATCAAGAAAAGTCAGCATGGCTTTGTCAGGTGGAGATCATGTCTAACAAAGTTGATTGAATGTTTCGAGGAGGTGACTTGGTGTGTAGATGAGGGTAAAGCAATTGATGTAGTCTACACGCTCTTCAGTAAGGTTTTTGACAAGGTCCTGCACGGGAGATTGGTCAAGAAGGTAAGAGCCCATGGGATCCCAAGCAATTTTGCAAATTCGATCCAAAATTGGCTTCGTGGCTGAAGGCAGAGGGTGATGGTCGACAGTTGCTTTTGCAATTGGATCCTGTGTGCAGTGGTGTACCACAGGGATCGTTGCTGAGACCCTTGCTGTTTTTAGTGTACATTAATGATTTAGATGTGAATAAAGGAGGTATGATCAGTACATTTGCAGATGACACAAAAATTGGTGATGTCGTAAATAGTGAGGAAGAAAGCTTTCGATTACAGGATGATATAGATGGGCTGGTAAGATGAGCACAGCTGTGGCAAATAGAATTTAATCCTGAGAAGTGTGAGGTGATGCATTTTGGGAGGACTAACATTGCAAGGGAATATACAATGGATGGTAGGACCCTAGGAAGTACCTAGGGTGTACTTGTCCATAGATCACTGAAGGCAGCAGCACAGGTAGATAAGATGGTTAGGAAGGCAGATGGGGTCGTTGCCTTTATTAGCTGACGTATAGAATATTAGAGCACGGAGGTTATGATGGAGCTGTACAAAACGCTAGTTAGGACACAGCTGGAGTACTGTGTACAGTTCTGGTCGCCACAGTATCGGAAGGATATGATTGCACTGGAGGGGACGTAGAGGAGATTCACCAGGATGTTGCCTGGGCTGGAGCATTTCAGCTATGATGAGAGACTGTATAGGCTAGGGTTGTTTTCCTTAGAGCAAAGAAGACTGAGGGCGGACATGATTGAGGTATATAAAATTATGAGGAGCATTGATTGGGTAGATAGGAAGAAACTTTTTCCCTTAGCGGAGGTGTCAATAACCAGGGGACATAGATTTAAGGTAAGGGGCAGGAGGTTTAGAGGGGTATTGAGGGAAAAGAAAATCACCCAGAGAGTGGTTGGAATCTGCAACACACTGTCTGAAGGATTGGTAGAGGTCAGAACCCTCACAACATTTCAGATGTATTTAGATGAGCACTTGAAATGCCATAGCATACAAGGCCACGGGCCAAGTACTGGAAAATGGGATTAGAGTATCTAGGTCCTTGATGACTGGCACAAACACGATGGACCAAACGACCTGTTTCTGTGCTGTATAACTCTGACTCGATGACTCTAAATGCTAAGAGAAATATTTTGTAGCATATTTCAATTATGATTTCATTCAGGATAGAGAGAAGGAGGCAGAGCTATGGAAAGAGAGAGAGTGATAGAGCATGAAAAGGAGAGACAGGGATGTAATCTGGATAGTAATTTAGGAGAACAGAGTTAGGGAGAGACAGGAACAGAAAAAGGTAAGAGACACAGAGATAAAGAGACAGAGAGAGAGATGGACACAAAAGGTCAGAAGGAGTGACTGTATCAATCTTTTAAGCATCTGATTTATCATCGTGATTTGGATGTTGCTGAGAGATTGTCTGTGAAACTGAGAGAGGGAACCCTGGACTCCTGTCTAACAATGTTCTTGCCTTGTATATTAATAAACTCCCACCTAAAACAGATTTATCTGGCTATGATCACATTGCTGTTTGTGGGATCTTGCTGTGCACAAATTTTGCAGTGTTTTCTGCATTGCAATGGTGTACAGACCTATTTCTGTCTCTCACCAGCCTACTCTCTCTATTTCACCTCAGCCTTCTCTCCTTTTTTCTGTTTAAACTTTTGATAAATAATAAAAATGCGACAGACAGCGATGTGATTTGTTGTTATTATAAGTGGGAGAGAATGGGGAAGGAGTGGCTCCCAATTATCTAACTATCATCACATTTCTGCTTGTGGCATCTTGCTGTGCACACAATGCCTTCAGCGTTTTGGACTTTTCAACAATGGCCACACTTTACACAGTAATTATTTGATTAATTTCACAGCATCAGGACTGCTTTCACAATGTTTGTTATAATTCTTGAATAATGCTTGTGTTTTAGGCAGTGAGATGCATTTTGATGTTTAAATACAATGTGCAGCAGCCATTTTAACTCATTTTAGAGTCATGGAGTCATTTACAGCATAGAAGGAGGTCATTCGTTGAGTTTCTGATTGTGGATTTCTCTCTCTTTCTCCCTATCTTTCTCTCTGAATGAGAGAAGTGGGAGAGAGAGGAAGGAGAGAGCGAGGGAAACAGTGGGTTGTCATCCTTTCATCTACGAAAGATGATCGACATGAAGCAAACAAGCCATTTGGGGGGGAGAGGGGATCTTCTCTTGCTTCACCTTTGCTGATGGCTGTAAAAGCCAATCGTTGAGACGCGGGCTCTGCCACAAGTGCTGCACATGAAGCTGTCAAGTGATGCTGTGAGTTGTTGCTATTTCCCTCCTTCATCAGCTCGTGACTCCCAAGTGCGATAGTCGACATTTCGGGCCTTCAGGTCAAGCTTGCAAGCAACCTTGAAGCGGAGCCTTGGGTGCCCACTGGTTGTCTGGCCCCGGCTACCTTGGTCCTTGGGTTTGCAACCATCCTCTATCTTGTGGACTTGTCTGATCCACCAAAGTCACCTCTGTTTGATTAGTTCCAACACACTTGGGAGCTCTGCCTTTGAGAGGACTGCCACATTTGTGATTTTGTGCTGCCAGGATATACCCATAATGGGCCACAGACAGCAAAGATGGAAATTATTGAGCTACTTTTCCTGGTAGCTGTCAATGACACATGTTTCATAGCCATACAGCAAGGTGTTGAGATCACAGACCTTATAAACTATTAGCTTGGTCCTAATGGTCAGCATGATGTTATACCATGCACCTTTCACAAGTTGGCCAAAAGTGGTAGCTTCTTTCCCTCTGTGTGTGTCGAGCTCTGCAATCACGAGACAATTTATTTCTCACTGTGGAACCAAGGTAGCAGAATTTGCTCATCACTTCCAGTTCGGTGTTATTTGTGAGATCAAGGCTGGAGTTTCAACAGCTTGTATCATGACCATGGTTTTCTTCATGCTTATAGTCAAGGAGAACAAATTACAGGCATGAGAAAGACAGTCCATGCGCTTTGCAGCTCAGGTTCTGTGTGAGCGACTAGTATAGCATCATCAGCATAGAGGAGTTCTCTGAGCGGGACGTGAGGTGTTTTTGTCTTTGTTTCCAGCCTTGAAAGATGTGGAGAGGCTGAGAGCCAGGGAGGTGCAGTGATAAAGTTGCAGGAAGAGATAGAGAGGGTGAAATATACAGGTTACATCGGGTGCTCTGGAACAGCGGTTCTCAACCTTTGTGTTTCTGAGACCCCTTCCGCCTCCACCTTGTTGTAAAAATATCTCAAACCCCCTAAAAACACAAGACTTTTTTATTTAGGTAAGAATTCCACTCTGGAGGAAGCTCTTGTCCAAGAATTCCTCGTGTCAAAACACACACACTCTCTGCATTGACATGTTACAGCTGCTAGCGTCTCCTGGAGAGAGAAATGAAATATTGTTGAGAACAAAGCAAAGACTTTTTATAATAAAAGACACATCAATAGCCTTTTCTCTGTCACTCACTAACATTGACAATCTCTGCATCATTTACACATCCCCACAATAAACACAGAGGCTGTAAAGTGGGAACAGATGTAAATTGTGAGAGCGACTATTAGGTGCTGAGATCTTGCCCATTGTCATGTTAATTTAGGTTCCAGGGCTGTTTTGAACAGAAACATTCCAGGGAGCTGCTTTTTGATGATCTGTGAACTTATTCCTACAAGGTTATTGTTGAGAACATTTACTGCATCTTTCAGCTAATCAACAGAGGGACAGTGACATGACCAGGCCCCAGTCTGTCCAGAAGCTGATAAACTCTCTTTAAAACTGCCATTAAGGTGTTAATTCCTTATCATTGTCCCAGGATTTATCTTTACACATCAGGCCTTTGGGAATTGTGTGAGAAGGGGGTGGGAGGATGGTTTGCTATACAGGCTGGGAGCTGGGCAGTCACTAAACACTGGAGAGCCCCAGAGCCTGTCTCTCTCCCTCTGCGTTTAACCTGTCATTTCAATCTCTTTCTCACCCTCTATTTCTCTCTCTGTCTCACCATCTGTTTATGCCTCATTGTAAAAACACAAACATTGGTGATTCCCCATCCCTCTTCTGTTCACTGTCCCCGTACCCACTCAGCCCAGGATTCGTGTTCTGTACATTCAATGTCACAGTGTGAAGAAGCTGATGATTCCTTCGGGAGACCTTTTAAACTCACTGTCCCAGGATTTACTTTTTTGCAAATCAGATCTTCTGGAAGGTGCAATAAACACAGAAAGTGCTGGAAATACACATATATAAATACATATAAATTCTGCAGCACTGTATCAAATGCCTTTTGAAAGTCCATGTACCCCACATCAACAGCATTGTCCTCATCAATATAATAAAAGCAAAATACTGCAGATGCTGGAAATCTGAAATAAAAACAAGAAATACTCAGCAGGTCTGGCAGCATCTGTGGAAAGAGAAGCAGGTCAGTGACCCTTCTTTGAAATTATTATTATTATTGTCCTCATCAATCCTCTCTGTTATGTCTTCAAAAACTCCAGCAAGTTAGTTGAACATGATTTTCCCTTAACAAATCCGTGCTGGCTTTCCTTACTCAACCCACAGACTGAGTTAAGTGACATATTGAGTATTGTGGAAGGGAACAAAACATTACAAAGAGACATTGATAGATTTAGTGAGCGGAGAAAACAGTGACAGCAGGAGGTCAATGTGGGGAAGTGTGAGGTCATTAACATTAGAGTCATGTATGGAACAGAGGAGACCATTCAGCCGATCAAGTCCCAGACAGTTCTCCACACAGTAATCCAGTCAGTCCTACTCCCCTGCTTGACCCCTGTAGTCCTGCAAGTTTATTTCCTTCAAGTGACCATCCAATTTCCTCTTGAAATCACTGATTGTCTCTGCTTCCACCACCCTCATGGGCAGCGAGTTCCAGATCATTACTACCCACTGTCTAAAAAAGTGCTTCCTTCTATTCCCTCTGCATCTCTGGCCCAAAACTTTCAATCTGTGTCCCCTAATCCTTGTACCATTAGTTAATGGGAACAGTTTTCCTTGTCTAACTTATCCATGCCTGTCATAATCTTTTACACTTTGATTAAATCTCCCCGCAATCTCCTTTGTGCGAAAGAGAACAACCCCAGCTTTTACAACCTCACCTTGTAACTAAAATCTCCCTCCCTGGAACCATTGTGGTAACTTAGATCTAAGGAAGATGAATCAGAATATTTTCTAAATAATTAAAAGTTAGGAACTGTGAAGGGACAGAGAGATTTAGGGTTTCATGCACAGAAATCACTAAAAACTACTGGAATGAGAGAAAAGGGAATTAAAATGTCTAATGGATTGTCCGCCTTTATCTGAAGGGTGAAAGTAATGCTGCAGTTATATCCAACTCTGGTTACACATCATCTGAAGTGAGGTAAATAAAAGCAAAATACTGCAGATGCTGGAAATCTGAAATAAAAACAAGAAATGCTGGAAATACTCAGCAGGTCTGGCAGCTTCTGTGGAGAGAGAAGCAGAGTTAATGTTTCAGGTCACTGACCTTTCATCAGAACTGACAAATGTTAGAAATGTAAAAGGTTTTAAGCTAGTAAAACGGGGATGGTGCAAGAGATAACAAAACAGGTGTTTTTCTGGACAAGATCACAGAGAATACCTGACCAGAAGGTCATGGAACAAAGGCAAACGGTATGTTAATGGTGTGATGAAAGACAAAACGTGTGAGGTGTTCAGTTCTGGGCAGCACATCCCAGGAAGGATATATCAGCTGTGCAGGAGGTACACTGCACATTCATCAGAATGATATCAGGACTAAAAGGGTTAAATTGTGAGGACAGGTCATATAGACTGGGCTTGTATTTCATTGTGTATGAAGATTAAGGGGTGATGTAATTCATGTAATAAAGAAGATTAAAGGTTTTAAGAGGGTCGATAAAGAAAAATGATTTCCTCTGTTGGTGGAATGCAGAATAAGATGGCACAACATTAAAATTAGAGCTGGGCCATTCAGGGGTGCTGTCAGGGAGCACTTCTTCACACAAAGGACAGTGAAATCTGGAACACTGTTCCCCCAAAAAGCTGCTATGGATGGGGAGAAAAGGAAAATGTCAAAACTTGAGAGTGATGTATTTTTATTGGGTAAGGTTACAGGGATATGTAATCAACACGGGTAAAGGTAGTTGTAATATGGATCAGTCATGATATAACTGAATAGAGGAACAGGCTCAAGGGATTGAATGGCCTCCTCCAACTCATGTGTTCCTCTGTTTTACAGGATCACTGGGACTGATTCCCTGAGGCTCTTCTCACAATACCGGGACCTTCTACTCCTCACCATTATGGAGCAAGGGTTTTCAGGGTGGTCTAGACAGGACAACAATCTCCCCTTCATAGACACATGATCCTGACTGTGAGGTGACAGTGCGTCTGGGAGAACGATGGGTGGACACAGTGTGTGTTGTTATTTTAATGATAATCTGAACCTCAAGAAACAAACCACCCTGAGAAGTGAAATAAGGTTCGTTGGCTCCTGTTATCTGGGCTGTTTGAGCTGGACAAGGCCTGACCCAGCACTAACAGGACAGTATAAGTCCACTGGGAGATGACATCAGGCTGAATTCAGACTCAAATACATCACTTTCATGAAATAATGAGTTGAGAAAGGGTTCATTAATAACCTTGTAGTAAAGAGGCCTCGAGGGAAGTGTAACCATTATATGGTCGAATTTTATATTGAGTTTTAAAGTAATTTAGTTTGGGACAATACTGGGGTCTTACGTCTAAACAAAGCAAACTTCGTAGGATGAGGGGCGAGTTGGCTAAAGTAGATTGGGACACTACATCAAAAGATATGATGGTAGATAAGCAATGGCTTGCATTTTAAGAATTAATACATAATTTGTAACTAATGTACAATCCTTTATGTCACAGATATCCCATAGAAAAAGTAGTCCAACCATGGCGAACAAGAGGTGTTAGAGGTAATATTAGATTGAAGGAAGAGACTCATAATGATCCCCAAAAAAGTGGTATGCCTGAGGATTGGATGGATTTTAGAATTCAGCAAAGCAGGATCAAGAAATTAATAAGGAAAAAAAAATCTGAGTGCAGATTAACAAGAGACATAAAAACAGATTGTAAATGTTTCTATACCTATAGAAATAGGAAGAGATTAGAGAAAGGAAATGAGGGCCCATTAGAGAGAGACAGTTGAAATTAAAATGGGGAATAGGGAAATGGCAGAGACATTAAACAAATGATTTGTATCTGTCTTCATGGTAGAAAACACAAAAACATTCCAGAAATAGGAAACCAAGTGTCGAGTGAAAATGAGGAACTGAAAGAAATCAGTATAAGTAAAGAAATAGGAATGGAAAAATTAAAGGGACTAAGTGGCAACAAATCCCCTGGACCTGACAACTTTCATCCTCAGGTTTTAAAAGAGGTAGCTGCAGAAATAGTGGATGCATTGGTTTTGCTCTTCCAGAATTCCATAGATTCTAGAGCAGTTCCCAAGGATTGAAAGGTAGCAAACATAACCTTGCTATTCAAGAAAGCAGAAAGAGAGAAAATGGGGAACTATCAACCAATTAGCCTCACATCAGTTGTAGGCAAAATGTTAGAATGTAGTATTCGGGGAAATGGTAACAGGACACTCAGAAAATCATAATATGATTAAAAAGAGACAACATGGACTTGTGAAAGAGAAATCACGTTTAACAAATCTGTTGTAGTTTCTTGAGGATGTAACTAGTAAGGTGAATAAGGGGGAAGCAGTAGTTTATTTGGATTTTTAAGAAGCAAGAAGCATTTGATAAGGTGCCACACCAGAGGTTATTACGCAGTTAGGACTCATGGGATTGAGTTAATATATTAGCATGGATTGAGATTGGTTAATGGACAGAAAGCAGACAGCAGGAATAAATGGGTCATTTTCAAGTTGGCAAGCTGTAACTAGTAGGGGAAAGTAGCTTGGGCTTCAGCTATTTACAATTGATAGAAATGGCTCAGATGAAGGGATTGAGTGTAATGTATGCAGGTTTGCTGATGATACAAAGTTAGGTGGGAAAGCAAGAAATGAGGAAGACAGAAAGAGGCTTCAGAGGGATACAGACAGGTTGGGTGGGTGAGTGGGTAAGAACATGGTAAATGGATTACAATACAGTGAAATGTGAAGTTATCCACTTTGATAAGAAAATTTTTTTTAAAACAATTTTTAAAATGTATGTTGAGAAACTGAGAAATGTTTGCATTCAGAGGGACCTAGGTGTTGTTACGACCAAGGTGGGAGTAATGCACTGTTAATTCAGTCCCATTGCTTCACAGGTCACAGCGTATTAGTAAAGTTTCCCATCTACTAGAAATTAGCCAAATTAAACACTTTATTTATCCCCCAGAATAAAGCACACAAAACCAGATTTCTTCAAACAACAAAATTAACTATTTAATTAATAAACTAAATCTTAGACAATAATGGGATGAATCAATGCATATATATATTTAAAAAAACTTCTTATTCTTCCCAAGCCTCATGCACACACACATATATTCAAAAACCAGTTAACTGGGGAGAAAGAGTTTTTGGTGTTCAACTGTTTCTTCAGAATAATAAAATTGTTGGTGGTCTGGTAGGATATTTCGAAATTGGTGAGGTGGCCCAGAGTTGAAAAGTCAGAAGCCACTCAAAGTCTCTCCAGGCAAGTTTGTTGAGCAGTCTGTGATGAGGAGACGGTCAAGGCAATTTATCTCCAGCAGGTGTCACACAGATCTTTCAGCAAAATGTCTACTTAAATTTTAAAGTTGCAGTCCAGCAATAGTAGCTTTCTTGAGATTTCAGGATCTCCCAAAAAGCACATGAGTAACAGTAATCACTCTTGAGGCAGAGATTTTTTAGAAGCAATAGGAATTTGCTACCTTTAACAATGCAGGGCTTCCTCTCAGCAAAGGAGCCTTTCTCCACAGGCAGCAGCAACTCCTCTTTCTCTGGGTCTTTTCCTCTCCAGGCAGAACACAGACACAACTCAAATGTGGAATTTTGTTCTACAAGAGATGCCTTCTTTTCAGGGAGAGGTCTTTTTCGAGTCTGCCAAAAAACACAAGTCCCAGCCAGTTTGTTCTACCTCCTGCCTGCCCAGCACTGATCTTTCACAAAGCAAAGTGAAATTGAACTCTTAACAATGTCACGTGACCGATCATTTTCCTTGCTGTTGTTGCTTGGAAACAAGTTGCCTTGGAGACTGTGCCCCACCCAGTTCAGCATTCAATTTTCTCAGTCTTGCAAAACACAGAACTCCAAGTTTTTTCCTTTGTTAAAAGCAAAGCACATGTCACAGTGTCCTTGTACATGAATCACAGGAAGCTAACATCGAGGGAAAGCGAGTAGATTAGATTAGATTAGAGATACAGCACTGAAACAGGCCCTTCGGCCCACCGTGTCTGTGCCGAACATCAACCACCCATTTATACTAATCCTACACTAATCCCATATTCCTACCAAACATCCCCACCTGTCCCTATATTTCCCTACCACCTACCTATACTAGTGACAATTTATAATGGCCAATTTACCTATCAACCTGCAAGTCTTCTGGCTTGTGGGAGGAAACCCACGCAGACACAGGGAGAACTTGCAAACTCCACACAGGCAGTACCCGGAATCGAACCCGGGTCCCTGGAGCTGTGAGGCTGCTGTGCTAACCACTGCGCCACTGTGCCGCCCTCAGGATTAGGAAATTAGGAAAGCAAATAGTATGTTAGCTTTCGTTACAAAGGGATTGGGGTATAAGGGTAAAGAAGTCTTACTACAATTATACAGGACATTGGTGAGGCCCCACCTGGAGCAGTGTGTGCAGTTTTGGTCTCCTTACTAAGGAAGGACATACCACCATTGAGGGAATGCAATGAAGGTTCACTAGTCTGGTTCCTGGGATTGTTTTATTTATTCATGGTCTGTGGGTGTTCCTGAAATGGCCAGCATTTATTGCCTATCCCTAATTGCCCCTGAGAAGGTGGTGGTGAGCTACTTCCTTGAATATAACTGAGTGACTAGCTCAGCCATTTCATCGTGTAGTTCAGAGTCAACCACATTTCTGTGGGTCTGGAGTCAGAGCAGATCGGGTAAGGACGGCAGATTTCCTTTCCTGAAGGAAATTACTGAACCAGGTGGATTTTTAGGACAATCCGTAGTTTCATGGTCACCAATATTGATCCTAGTGTTTTAATTGCAGTGGTGGGATTTGAATTCATGTCTCAGCATCATTAGTCCAGGCCTCTGGATTACTAGTTCAGTAACAGAACCACTATTGTACAGCACCCCCACTCTGCTCCATCTCCTCCGATGAGGAGAGATTGCGTAGATTAGGCCCATATTCCCTGGGGTTTAGAAGGAGATGTGATCTGACTGAAACATCAATCCTTGAGGGACTTGGCAGGGTCGATGCTGAGAAAATGTTTCCCCTGTCTGGGGAATCTAGAACACCGGGTCACTGTCTCAGGATAAGGGATCAGACATTTAAGACTGAAATGAGGAGAAATTTCTTCATTGAAAGGTTTTGGAATTGTCTTCCCCAGGGAGCAGTGGATGCTCAGTCATTGAGTATATTTAAGACAGAGATTGATAGATTTTTGGGTACTGAGGGAATTAAGGGATATGGGGATAGTCTGGGAAGGTGGAGTTGAGAAGATCAGCCATGATCTGGGTGAATGGCAGAACAGGTTCGAAGGGCCAAATGGCCTCCTCCAGCTCCTATTTCTTATGTTCATTAAACCTCAGTCTGGTTCCTCTCGAGCTGCTGAGTGAGTGAATTAAATCTTTCTTGACAAATCACCAAGATACCAGATGACAAGTCATACCCGAAACATCATTTATTGGTTACAAATCACAACTTAGTTAAATCTGGACACACAGACACTTTATAAACATGTATAAACACATTTAAATGTAATCAGAGTTATCCAGCAGTTCAGCACTAATAGGGAGAGTATTTCACAAAACAAGTAACAAAGATTAACCAGACAACTCAGTGATTGACTGTAAATCAACACTAATGGATGCTGAGTATTAATTACAGCAGGGACCGGAGTCTGAGCTTATAAATTGGTGAGTTTACTTGAAGACTAATTCCTTCACTATCTGACATGTTAACAGTTGTGAACAGCCTGTCTGTCCAACAGCTCCAGTCTACGAGTGCTTAGAAACACACAGAGCTTAAACAGCCTCATTCTTGAGGTAAAGAACAGACTTTCTCCTGTCAATATAGAGCTACAGGATTGGCCTGTGATCTGTTTATTGTTCATCTTTTGTTCAGTACATTCACTGAGTGGATTTCAATTGAAAATGAGGTTTGAAGACATGACGGTCTATTCACACATGAATGAGAGATGCTGTGGGGCAGACCCTCAGTTCAAGAGGAGCAACTGACATCAGAAAGAAACCCCAACTGTCAGAATAAACATGGTTCAGTCTGGATATGATTAACAGCAGCAACAGCAGAATCCAACCCCTGTAATTATCTGTGAACTCGCTGGTGTCTCAGCAGATAGGATGGCTGAGTGAATCCCTTCCTACACACGGAGCAGATGAATGACCTCTCCCCAATGTGAATGAACTGATGTGACACCAGGTGGGATGACTGAGTAAATCTCTTCCCACATGCGGAGCATGTGAATGGCCGCTCTCCAGTGTGAACTCGCTGGTGCGTCAGCCGAGCAGTTGAATCAGCAAATCCCTTCCCACACTCAGAGCAGGTGAATGGCCTCTCACCAGTGTGAACTCGCTTGTGTTTCACCAGCTTGCATGAAGTAGTGAATCCCTTCCCACACTCGGAGCAGGTGAATGGCCTCTCCCCAGTGTGAACTCGCTGGTGTATCTGCAGGGTGGATGAAGCAGTGAATCCCTTCCCACAATCAGAGCAGGTGAATGGCCTCTCCCCAGTGTGAATTCGTTGATGTGCCAGCAGGTTCCCTGACAGAGAGAATCTCTTCCCACACTCGGAGCAGGTGAACGGCCTCTCCCCAGTGTGAACTCGCTGGTGCATCAGTAGGGCGGATGAACGAATGAATCCCTTCCCACAATCATTGCAGGTGAATGGCCTCTCCCCAGTGTGAACTCGTTGGTGTGTTAGTAGGGCGCATAAATGAATGTATCCCTTCCCACACTCAGTGCAGGTGAATGGCCTCTCCCCAGTGTGAATTCGCTGGTGTGTCTGCAGGTTTGATAACTGAGTGAATCCCTTCCCACACTCAGTGCAGGTGAATGGCCTCTCCCCAGTGTGAACTCGTTGGTGTGCGAGTAGGGAGGATGACTGAGTAAATCCCTTCCCACACTCAGTGCAGATGAACGGCCTCTCCTCAGTTTGACTGTGTCGATGGGTTTCCAGCTCAGACGTGTAACTTAATTTTTTCTCACGGTCCCCACATTTCCACAGCTTCTCCCCAGTGTTACTACACTTGTGTACCGACAGGCCAGCTGATCGGCTGAAGCCTCGTCCACACACAGAACACGTGTACGGTTTCTCCACACTTTTTGCTTCCATGATCAAAGGCCGATGATATTCAGATCCTGATGAATGGAGTGACTGTCTGATTTTCTGTTTGATTTTCCCGTCCGCAAATCCTCCCTTTCTAATACCCTGTAACATGAAGTTACAACAGGAAAAAGGGAGTGAGAGAGAACCCACAAAAACACAAAGACAAGTTGTGAAATTGAGCTGAATGAATCTGGTAATTTGTGGGACCAGAACAGAGAGTGGGCGGGGCTTCAGGGTCCCAGTGAGCAGGAGAGAAAATCATTGACTCATTAATTTTATGCTCACTCTGCACACAGGGGCTGGAGAACTGAACCCAGCCACAGTAGAGGGAGGGAGAAAACTGGCAGAGGAGGAAAGAAATGGTGCAGATGGTGTCATGGGTTTGGATTTCAGCACAGGGAGGAGGGAGAGTGTGTGGGACTGCGATTTACAGCTTTGGGGAAACAAGAGGAATAAAATGTTCCATAGGATCTCGAATTGTCTGTTCTGAATTTCTATCCTGTACTGACAGTGATGACTTTTATTACCTCCTTTTACAGGGTATTAGGAGAGGATTTACACACATTGATTTGATGCTCACTCTGCACACAGGGGCTTACACACCATCTCTCCTGAAGGTGCTGGGGTCACTGTTTACATCCCACTGAACTGTAAGAAAGAATATCTTATTAGATGATATTAAAGATAGTATTATATTATAATAATATAACGAGAGACCGTTCACCTGCTCCATCTGTGGGAAGGAATTTAATCGATATCCAAAATGCTGAGACACCAGTGAGTTCACAAGTGACTGTAGCTGTTACATTCTGTAATTATTGCTGCTGTTAATCACATCCAGGACTGAACCATATTCATTCTGACAGTGGGGTTTATATCTGCTGTGTTAATATTCTTTATAGCTGGGGTGGAGTTTAATATTCCAGCAATTGGTTTGCTTTACTTTGTAACATTTACTCTTCAAATAAAGTAGCTCCCTTTGGGCTATTCACAGGGTTTTGTGGGATGAAACCAAACAGTGATTTACTTGTAATTTTTGCAATTTCGTATATTATATTCACTGCTCACAATGAGATCTGTTCTACATTGGGAAGAGCAAACACAGATAGGGTGATCACTTTGAGAAACATCTCCATTCAGTCTGCAAGCGTGTTCCTGAGTTTCCAGTCACTTCCCATTTTAATTCTCCGTCCCACTCCCACTCTGACCTCTCTGTCCTCGGCCTCAAGCCCTGTTCCAATGGGAGCTCGAGGAACAGGACTTGACAACCTTCCGGACTCAACATTGAGTTCAGCAGTTTCTGTAACAACAGACAGTTGTCAGGATCTGGAACGCTCCACCTGAAAAAGGTGGTTGAACCTGATTCAATCAGTCATTTTAAAAGGGAGTTGACAGGTATTTGAGAATGAGGAACTTACAGGCTTACAAACAACAAGTGGGTGTGTGGGACTAAGCACAACTGCTCTTTCAAAGGGCCAGCACAAGCACAAAGGGTTGAATGGCCTCCTTCTGTGCTGTAAATTTCTATGATTCTAGGAGTTGGCCATTTAGCCCCTCGAGCCTGTTCCACCAAGAAATGAGATCATGGCTGATCTGTGATCTAACTCCCGACTTTGTCCCATTTCCATTAATACCTTTGGTTAACAAAGATCTATCAATGTCAGATTTAACATTAACATTGATCTCGCATCAACAGCTGTTTGTGGAAGAGAGTTTAAAATTTCTACCACCTTTTGTGTGTAGAAATGTTTCCTAACTTCACTCCTGAAAGGTCTGGCTCTAACTTTTACTCTACGCCTCCTAGTTCGACACTCCAGAACATCCAGCCCACGGGTCAGAATCCAGCCTGCCAATGGTATCCATCTGACCTGCCAAAACATTCAGTGACTGACCATGATTACAGCTCCTTTACCAACATGGCGGAGACACGTCACTGCACATGTCCTCCTTTACCAAGATGACAGACAAGCTTCCGTACCTGATATTTTGGCTCCTTTACTAAGATGGTGGTGCCCGGGCTGAGCTGCTTCTCTGCTGGCGCTTCCCGCCCAAACTCCATATCCAGTGCAGCCTTCCCGGCCGTGAGCTCAGGACCCAGGCCAAGCACTGGCTCTGCCTGCGTATGTACTCAGCCTGGGCCTCAGGCTCTTCATCACCGTCTGAGGAGGTGCAGGCCCAGCAGCAAGGTGCAGTGGTAACCAGGCCCTGGGAGCA
Organism: Heterodontus francisci; assembly: GCF_036365525.1. Taxonomy (NCBI): domain Eukaryota; kingdom Metazoa; phylum Chordata; class Chondrichthyes; order Heterodontiformes; family Heterodontidae; genus Heterodontus; species Heterodontus francisci. The sequence goes on from NC_090404.1 coordinate 35,144,514, forward strand.
GGCTGCAGGGGTGACCGGGCCCTGGGAGCAGGGTGCCAGGGTGACCGGGCCCTGGGAGCGGAGCAGAGAGACAGAGGCCGACACAGAGACAGAGGCCGGCCGACATGGAGCGAGAGAGAGAGAGCAGGGGAGGGGGAGAGAGAGAGCGGGGGAGGGGGAGAGAGAGAGAGCGGGGGAGGGGGAGAGAGAGAGAGAGCGGGGGAGGGGGAGAGAGAGAGAGAGCGGGGGAGGGGGAGAGAGAGAGAGCGGGGGAGGGGGAGAGAGAGAGCGGGGGAGGGGGAGAGAGAGAGAGAGAGCGGGGGAGTGAGAGAGAGAGCGAGAGCGCACGGGAGAGAGAGCGAGAGCGGGGCAGCGGGAGAGAGAGAGAGAGGGAGAGAGAGAGAGAGAGCGGGGCGAGGGTGAGAGAGAGAAAACGCTCGGGGGGGGAAGAGAGAGAGAGCGGGGGCGGCGGGGAAAGAGAGAACAGGAGAGAGAGAGAGAGCGGGAGAGAGAGAGAGCGGGGAAAGAGAGAGAGAGAGAGAGCGGGGGAGAGAGAGTGAGAGAGAGAGCGGGAGAGAGAGAGTGAGAGAGAGAGCGGGAGAAGAGAGAGAGAGAGCGGGAGAGAGAGAGAGAGAAAGCGGGAGAGAGAGAGAGAGAAAGCGGGAGAGAGAGAGAGAGAAAGCGGGAGAGAGAGAGAGAGAAAGCGGGAGAGAGAGAGAGAGAAAGCGGGAGAGAGAGAGAGAGAAAGCGGGAGAGAGAGAGAGAGAAAGCGGGAGAGAGAGAGAGAGAAAGCGGGAGAGAGAGAGAGAGAAAGCGGGAGAGAGAGAGAGAGAAAGCGGGAGAGAGAGAGAGAGAAAGCGGGAGAGAGAGAGAGAGAAAGCGGGAGAGAGAGAGAGAGAGAGCGGGGGAAAGAGAGAGAGAGAGAGAGAGCGGGAAAGAGAGAGAGAGAGAGAGCGGGAAAGAGAGAGAGAGAGAGAGCGGGAAAGAGAGAGAGAGAGAGAGCGGGAAAGAGAGAGAGAGAGAGCGGGAAAGAGAGAGAGAGAGCGGGAGAGAGAGAGAGAGAGCGGGAGAGAGAGAGAGAGAGCGGGAGAGAGAGAGAGAGAGCGGGAGAGAGAGAGAGAGAGCGGGAGAGAGAGAGAGAGAGCGGGAGAGAGAGAGAGAGAGCGGGAGAGAGAGAGAGAGAGCGGGAGAGAGAGAGAGAGAGCGGGAGAGAGAGAGAGAGAGCGGGAGAGAGAGAGAGAGAGCGGGAGAGAGAGAGAGAGCGGGAGAGAGAGAGAGAGCGGGAGAGACAGAGAAAGGGAGAGAGAGCGGAAGAGAGTGAGCGCGGCGAGCGAGAGAGAGCGGGGGGATGGGGAAGAGAGAGAGAGCAGGGGGGTAAAGAGAGAGAGAGAACGGGGGAGAGAGCGCGGGGGAGAGAGAGAGAGAGAGAGCGAAACGCAGTGGTTAGCACCGCAGCCTCACAGCTCCAGGGTCCTGGCTTCGATTCTGGGTACTGCCTGTGCGGAGTTTGCAATTTCTCCCTGTGACCGCGTGGGTTTTCGCTGGGTGCTCTGGTTTCCTCCCACAGCCAAAGACTTGCAGGTTGATAGGTAAGTTGGCCATTGTAAATTGCCCCAAGTGTAGGTAGGTGGTAGGGAATATGGGGTTACTGTCGATGGGTGGTTGTTGCTTGGCACAGACTCGGTGGGCCAAAGGGCCTGTTTCAGTGCTGTATCTCTAAATAAAGTAGAGAGAGCAGGAGACAGGGAGAGTGCGAGATCAAGATCTCTCCTCACAAATGGAATCTATCTGGAATTCTCTGCATCTCTACAGCAAGTGTGCAGGCAGACAATGTCTACGACTGCAAGCAAAAACCATGCCAGGTAACTCACTAAATCAGTGTTCAACATAGTGTTGGGAAAGCAAGTTAATACATTAGTTTCCTCATTTAAAACCTATTCACAAAAATGCACATTTTTGTTATATTGATGAACAGTCAAATAAATTTCTAATAACTTTACCTTTCCGAAAGTTGCTCACCTCCGGCCCCCTATGTAGGACAACATTTAGAATGTAGCCCCTAATGCATAAAGGCTGGACACTCCTGATCTATACTATCAGATGTAACATCCTGAAAATTTCCAGGTTGTCAGAAGGGATAGAGAGAGGCAATATATGCTTAATGGCACAGTTCTAAAGAGTGTGCAGGGACAGAGGGACCTGGGGGTTCATATGTATAGATCATTGAAGGTGGCAGGACATATTGAGAACAGTTAGCAAAGAATACGGGACAAAAACAAGAAATGCTGGATTCACTCAGCAGGTCTGGCAGCACCTGTGGAAAGAGAAGCAGAGTTAACGTTTCAGGTCAGTGACCCTTCTTCGGAAGAATATGGGATCTTGAGTTTGATAAATAGAGGTATTGAGTGCAAAAGCAGGGAAGTTAAGGGGAACTTTTATAAAACTGTGGTTCAGCTACAACTAGCGTATTACATCCAGTTCTGATCACCACACTTTAGGAAGGATGAGAAGGTCCTTGAGAGGGTGTCGAGGAGATTTACCAGAATGGTTCCAGGGATGAGGGAATTTAGCTACAAGGTTAGGTTGGAGAAGCTGGGATTGTTCTCCTTGAAACGTGGGACTGGGAGCTTCTTATTGGGGGTGTTGAGGCCTACACCGGATGTTTCTGAAGCCTCCCTGCACATCCGCCAGCTTCATTCCTCCCCTGCACTCGGCGATTTCTCACCCACTGAGGATCTGACACGACTGCTTCCGTCCAGCTCGAGCACCTTCACTGCCTTTGATTCTGTGAGCAACTCGTGCAATAAAACAAAAGCAAAGTCCTGCAGATGCTGGAAATCTGAAAGAAAAGGAGAAAATGCTGGAAATACTCAGCAGGTCTCAGTGAAGAGAGAAACATATTGAATGTTTCAGGCACATCAAACTGCCAGTGCCTGCAGCCTGGAACTCGGAGTGGGAGAAGGAGGAAGAATGAGGAGAGACAATATAGTCCAACATTCACAGCAACCTACAATCCACCGACATTACCGGGATAGGGAGACAGAGTTTAGAAACACTCAGCAACACAACTCCAGTAAAAGATCCCAGGAGGAAAAGGGGGAGCAGTGTGTGTACCTGCCCTGATATCCCCCTCCCCAGGCCTGTCAGTCAAACCCCCCACTCCTCCCAGTCCACAGCTCAGCCTATCAGCTTCCTGCACCTTGAGCCAGCCCTGCCCAGGTGTGGCCCAGTCCAAGGGGAGTCTTTGTGGAACCAGGGAGTGGGGGAGGGGGGACCTCCTGCCCTGTGTCCCAAATGGTTCCTCCTTCCCTCCCCTCCCCCAGGCCCCTTTATAACTGAGCTCAGTTTCCCGCAGCTGCCGCCCACTCGGTGCAAACACAGGACCGGGAGTTTGTTATTGGGGGTGTTGAGGCCTACACCGGGTCTTTCTGAAGCCTCCCCGCCCAACAGCCGCCACTTACCGGCTGCAGAAGCGACTCACAAGCGTCTCTCCGGCGCCTTCACCCTCTGGCTTGAAACACTGGTCCGCAATGCGCATGCGTACCCGGGACTTAACCTCTGACCTCACAATGTCTGGGTGATTAACAACAGCTCCGGACCAATAGGAAGAGGGGGCGGGGCAGGAGGACAGAATCTGCGCAGTTCCTCCCTCATTTGCTTCTCTTTGAAAGCCCGAGGATGAATCCATCAGCATCCGGGACCTGTCAGCCCGCAGCTCCATTAGTTCCTTTTCATAAAACTGTCTCATTCCCTTTGAAATGTTTCAATTAAACCTGCCTCCACCACACTCTCAGACAGTGCATTCCACACATTAACCACTCGCTGGCTGGAAAAGTTTTTCCTCATGTTATTTTTGTTTCTTTTCCCAATTACTTTAAATCTGTTCCCTCGCGTCCTCCATCCTTTCACCAGTGGGAACAGTTTCTCTCCATCTACTCTCTTTGACCTGATGCCATGAGACATCATGGGGTCCGGAGCCCATGCTGAGGACGTCTCGGGCAACTCCCTCCTGACTGTATAACACTGTGCCGTCACCTCTGCTGGGTCTGTCCTGCTGGTGGGACACCTGGGGATGGTGATGGCAGTATCTGGGACATTGTCTCTAAGGTATGATTCTCTGTCCAGACCTCTCATGATTTTGAATACCTCGACCAAATCACCTCTCAGCCTTCTCTTCAAGGAAAACAGCACACTTTTTCTTTATCATAATCTCTACCTCTTTTATAATCCAGGGAGCTCTGGATTTATTTGCTCAACCTTTCCACTTCGAGGGAACATATGTTGACTGTGCCCGAACTCTCTCTTTTTTGAAGGTTACCCATTGTTCAGCTATCAGGTTTCCTGGTAACTTTTGAATCTCATTTATTCAGCCAGCTCCATTCTTACCCCATTGAAGTTGTCTTTCCCCAGTTAATTACTCTTACTCTGGATTGTTCTTGGTCCTTTTCTATGGTCAGCCTAAATCTTATGATACAATGATCAATCTCCCCTACATGCTCCCCAACTGATACTTGATCCACTTGGCCCACCTCATTCTCAAGAACCAGGTCCAGGAATGCCTCCTTTCTCATTGGACTAGCAACATACTGTTGTGGAAAACTTTCCTGAACAACTCCAAGAACACTTGCCCCTCACTGCCCTTTACACTACTACTATCCCACGATATGTTTGAATCAAGTCGCCCATTAGAACTACCCTATATTTTTTGCACCTCTCTGTAATGTCCTTGCATTTTTTCTCCTCCAAGTTCTTCCCACGAGCTGGTGGCCTCTTGACAACACTGAGCAATGTAAATGCACCTTTTTTGTTCCTTCGTTCGAGCCAAATTGATTCTGTTCTTGACCCCGTCGGGACATCCTTTTTCTCCAACACTGCAATGTTCTCATTAATCAATACTCCACCGCCCCTTTCCCTTTCCTTTCTTTGCTGAAGACCTTGTATCCAGGAATATTTAACACCCAGTCCTGCCCTTCTTTGAGCCAGGTCTCTGTTCTAGCCACAAGATCATATTTGCACATGGCAATCTGCACGTGAACCTAACCAATCTTATGAACCACACTCTGTGCATTCACATACATGCACATTAACACTGATTTAGACTTTATTACTTTCTCCCTGACTCTGACCCCACCTTGTAACTTGCTATTCCCTACTCTAGTGCCATCGATCTCTCCCAGTATTCTGTGCACCTTGGTGTTCCGGTCTGATATTTTCCCCTGGTTCCCATACCCCTGACAAGTTACCAGTTTTGCTTCCCTCCAATCTGAGCTCCCTCTCAGGTTTCCATCCCCTTCTAACCTGTGGTGTGATCACCAATCTAGTTTAAACCCTCCCCAACAGCACTAGTAATCTCCCTGTGAGGATATTAGTCCCAATCCTGCTTCGATGCAATCCGTCCATCTTGTACAGGTCCCACCTGTCCCAGTGCCTCAGAAATCTGATGCCCTCCCTCCCACACCAGTTCTCCAATCACCTGTTCAATCAGTCAATTCTCCTATTACTTTGCTCACTTGCACATGGGAGTGGGAGTAATCCTCAGATAACTGCTTTTTGGGTCCTGCTTTTTTAATCTCCTTCCTAGTTCCCTAAAATTTGTTGTCAGGACCTCATTTACCCTTTCCATCTATGTTAATGGTGCCAACGTGGACCACGACCTCTGGCTGTTCACCTTCCCCCAGATCAATGTCCTGTAGCCGTACCGTGACATCCTTGATCCTGGCACCAGGGAGGCAACACACCATGCTGGAGTCCGATCTGTGGCTGCAGAAAGACTTCTGTGTTCCCCTGACTAATGAAAGCCCCATCACTACTGTTCTTCCACTCTTCCTCCTCCCCTCCTGTGCAGCTGAGCCACCTGTGGTGCCACAAACTTGGCTCTGTCTGCACTCCTCTGAGGAACCATCACCCACACCAGTATCCAAAATGGAAAACCGATTAGCAAGTGAGATCATATCAGGGGACTCCTGCACTACCTGCCTGGTTCTCTTAGACTGTCTGTCGGTTACCCATTCCTTATCCTCCTGCATGCTTCTAACCTGTGGTGTGATCACCTCCCTAAACCTGCTATCCATGTAGTTCTCTGCATTGTGGATGCACCACAGTGACTCCAGCCACTGCTCGAGCTCCAAACCCTAGAGCTGAAGCTTGTGCAGCCGGTGACACTTCCTGCAGATATGTTTGTCTGGGACACATGGTGCGTCCATGACATCCCACATGTCACAAGCTGTGCATTGCACTCGGCCAAGCTGCACTGCCGTACCTTAACTTACCAGACTACTTAGAAGTAGAATATGTGACCAGTTACTCAACCAACCAGCACCTTTCACTGCACAGAAACAAGAACCAAATACTGGAAGACAAAAAAGTAGAAAAAAGGAGCACCTCCTCTCCCCTTCACTGAACTCACCACTCAGCAAACACATACCTCCAGACTCTGTTTTCAATCTGCACTCCTTATCAATCTTTTAGTCATTCTTTACTGTTTTTCTATATTCTGTCCAACATTCTGATCTGCCACCCATCTTTGTGCAATTATATGCTTTTCCTTTAATTTTGATATGACCTTGAACATTTCCAGTAAACCATCGATAGTGAGTCCTCCCCACTCCGAATCCTGTTCATACTGAGAATCCCAGGGTGGAGAGCTGGGATATCCTGTCTCAAAACACAGTCACAGAGACACAGCATCATTTACTGCACAGAACAAGGCCATTTGGCCCATCAATTCCATGTCAGCTCTCCAGGGAGCAATCCACTCAGTCCCACTGCCCCACATCAGCCCATAGCCCTGCAAGTTTATTTCTTTCAAGTGACCATCCAGTTTCCTTTGAAAATCATTGATTATTTCCATTTCCACCACACACATTGGCAGCGAGTTCCAGGTCAGAACCACTTGCTGCATAAGAAGTTCTTCCTCACATTCCTGCTTCAACTCTTCCTCAAAACCTTCAATCTGTGTTCCCTAGTTCTTGTATCATTAGTTCATGGGAACAGTTTTTCTTTGTCTAATTTATCAAAGTCTCTCAGAATCTTGTGCATTTCTATGAAATTTTCCCTCAATCTCCTTTGCTCCAAGGAGAATAACCCCAACTTCTCCAACCTACCCTTGTGAACTCTCTGCTGTGTCAGCAGGTGGGATAACTGAGTGAATCCCTTCCCACACACACAGCAGGTGAACGGCCTCTCCCCAGTGTGAACTCTCTGCTGTGTCAGCAGGTGGGATAACTGAGTGAATCCCTTCCCACGCACGGAGCCAGTGAACGGCCTCTCCCCAGTGTGACTGAGTTAATGAATATCCAGCTTTGATGGAGAACCGAATCCCTTCCCACAGTCCCCACATTTCCATGGTTTCTCCATGGCGAGGGTGTCCTCGTGTCTCTCCAGGTTGGATGATCAGTTGAAGCCTCATCCACACACAGAACACGTGTACGGATTCTCCCCGTTGTGAATGGTGTGATGTTTTTTCAGGCTGTGTAACTGGTTAAAGCTCTTTCCACAGTCAGTCACTGGAACACTCTCACTCGGGTGTGTGCGCGTCTCGGTGCTTTTCCAGTCACACTGATGTTTGAAATCTTTTCCCACAGGCAGAACAGACAAACATTTCTCCTTCCACATTCAAAGGCCGATGATATTCAGGTCCTGATGAATCGAGTGTTTCCGTCAGATCTTGATGTGATGTTTGGTTTGAATTTCCCGTCAGTAAATCCTCCCCTTCTAATACCCTGTAAAAGGAGTTTACAAAAGTCAGCACTGTCAGTCCAGGATAGAAATTCAGAACAGACAGTTCTAGTTTCTATGGAACATTCTTTCCTCTCTTGTTTCCCCAAACATGTGATCCATTCAAACTAAAAGAAGCCAAAATAAGCAACAAATTGTAACAGAAGCAAAGGGAACCTTCCCAACTAAACCAGAACATTGCTCCCAGTGTCCATGAGACACTCTGTATCCTGAGGTGTCCACCGGTTGCAGAAGGCCACCCCGGCATGGACAAGACCAGGGAAGACAGGGCAGCAGCTAAAGTGACACACCCATTCCCAACATGGTCCCTGTACATCCTGGACCTACACATTGTTTCTCAGCCTGAGCGAGAGGGAGAGAGAGAGATGGAGGAGGTGAGAACTGAATGTTTAAATATACAAGACAGATACAAACCTGGGTGGGTTTGGGGTGGATGAGGTGAGGGTGAGGAGGGCATTGGGGGGACTGGGGAGTTTTGGAAGGGCAGGTCATCGAAAGGGCTGTGGGCGTGAGTGGTGTTTTAGCCAGGCCCAAGAGCAGGTCCAGGAAAAGATCCTCCAACCTTCCCACCCCACCTCCACACCGAGTGGCCAGAGATTAGGAGAATGGGGTTAAACTGTAACCAAGGCCATTGATAAGGTCCCACAAGGCAGACTGGTCATGAATGACAAGCCCATGGGATCCAACACAAAACAGCAAGTTAGAGCAAAATTGACTCAGAGGCAGGAAGGAAAGAGTAATGGTTGATGAGTGTTTGTGTGACTGGAAGGCTGTTTTCAGTGAGGTTCTGCAGGGATCAGTACTGGGTCCTTTGCTTTTTGTTCTATAGATCAATGGTTTGGACTTGAATGTAGGGGATTTGATTAAAAAGTTTGCAGATGAAACAAAAATTGACCATGTGGTTGATAATGAAGAAGAAAGCTGTAAACTGCAGGAAGATATCAATGGACTGGTTAGGTGGGCAGAATAGTGACAAATGGAATTCAATCCGGAGAAGTGTGAGGTAATGCATTTGGAGACAGCTGGCAAGGCAAGGGAATACACAATAAATGGTAGGATATTGAGAAGTATAAAGGAACAGAGCCGCCTTGGAGTGCATGTTCATAGATCCCTGAACATGGCTGGGCAGGGAGACAAGGCGTAAGAGATACTTGCCTTTATTAACCAAGGCAGAGAATACAAGAGCATGGAGGTTATGTTGGAAATGTATAAAACACTGGTTTGGACACAGCTGGAGGACTGTGTACAGTTCTGGTCACCGCACTGTAGGAAAGATGTGGCTATATTGGAGAAAATACAGAGGAGATTTACAAGGATGTTGGCTGGATTGGAGAATTTTCATTCTGAGGAAATATTGGATAGGTGAGGGTTGTTTTCTTTGGAACAGAGGAGGCTGAGGGGAGACCGAATTGAAGTGTAGAAAATGATGATGGGTCTAAATAGAGTGGATAGGAAGGACCTATTCCCCTTGGCTGAGGGGTCCATAACCAGGGGCATAGATTTAGAGAAAGAGGTAGGAAATTTAAAAGGGATTTGAGGGGAAATGTTTTCAGACAGAGGGTGGTGGGGATCTGCAACGCACTGCCTGGCAGAAACCCTCACAACAATTAAAAAAGTACTTGGATATGCACGTGAAGTGCCCTAAACTACAAGGGTATTATTACGACCGACCGCTCAAGTCAAAGCCCCCCAGTCAAAATATCCAATTTTGATAGTGGTGGGAGAAACGCACTGTTGATTCAGTCCCGTCCCTCACAGATCGCCTGACATTTTAAACATTCCAAATTAAAGATCCAGCCAAATTGTACCATCTATTAACCCCCGAATAAGGCTAACCAAACCAGGTGTCTTTAGATCAACAAATTAACTGTTTAATTAGAAAAACTAAATTCTTAAATACTAACATATAAATAGTTAAAACAGAAAAAATAGTGACTTTGCATATTTATGCTCCTGCCGAAGTGAAATCTTCCTATATGGAATAGTCCAATGTTGCTTGAAGTCCTCACAGCCGTGTGATGGGGGGAGAAAATAAAAGTTTCTTCAACAGTAGAACAGTCCACAGTCTAGTTCAGCAGTTGAATTGATGCTGTTCTTCTCCAGCGATAAATTTCAACAATTACAGTTCAGTAGTTAAAGGAATTGGATATTTTTTTTTAGAAATTAATCTGGCTTGACATCAGAATTCTGAGAGTATAATAAATAGGGTTTAAATAAACCAAGAGGGAGCTCTCTTGTCCTTCAGTATATGCTGGATGATAATCTGTGTCTGTCTCTGTTAACGGTGTCTCAAATGCTACTTTTTCAACTAGTTTCAAATGTCAATTGGAAACAATGCATCTCTCGATCTTCAGTCTCTGAGTGGCTGCATCCCGGGGCAACGAGAATACATTCTTTGACTCAGTCTCTGGAGCTTGTTGCCTTAAAGCAGTACTGTTCCTTTTCCAGCCTTAAAGGCACACTGCATTCTTCCTAGAAAAAAAATACAGGATCATCACACTATGGACCAAGAGCTGGAAAGCGGGATTCGGCTGGATGGCTCCTTGTCAGTCAACGAGGACACGATGGGCCGAATGGCCTCCTTCCGTACTGTAAATTTCCAGGATTCTAAGTTGAGAAGCAGCCCCTTCGGGTAACGATACAGGGGCTGTAACCTCTCACAGTGAATATATACATGGCCCATGGACTCTTCAAGGCTGCAAACATCACATGCAGCCTGAGAGTGGGTGAAGCTGCTGAAAACCCTATTGTCCAGGATGCTCCATCTCCTGGGCACTCGGACCCAGTCGGAAACAGTTTGTCAGGTCCTGTTTGCTCTCTGTGCCTTCACCAAGATGGCTGTGCTTGCACCCTGACCCCGCCCTGTCCAAGATGGCGGCCAGTGACCCCTCTCCCCCGGGCCTGTCACCATGAGGTAAACACAGGGCCTCTTGGTCTATCCCAGGTGTATATGAAGCCTCCCAGCCCACCCACGGCTCCAATTCCTCCCCTGCACCCACAATCTCCTCTCGCCTCCCGATCCACCTGGTCCATCTCAGTCCATCTCCATTACCTACGCTGGCCATGCTCAGTGCACTGTTCGATCCCACGCCAATACACCGGGCCCCTGTGGTCATTGAAAAGGGACTGACCCTTATCACGGGAGTCCTGGGTAATGAATCCTCCACTGAAAGCTCCAAATATTGAATGGATGATTTTGTATCATCCCATTGAGATCAGGGCCAGAGAAACAATGGAGAAAATTATTAAATAAATTATACAGAAACCCGAGTGCCCGGGACATCAACTATAGTGTGAAGTACACTGGGAATTCTGTTCTTCACCCACATTTGGACTCAGGAATTAGAGGGATGTTTTCATAACTTGTAGTTGACACCAAACTGGATGATAGAACTAATAATGTGGAGGAGTGCATTGAAATCCAGGAAGACATAAACAGGCTAGCAGACTGGACAGATAAATGGGAAATGAAATTCAACATAGTGAAATGTGAGCTGGTTCATTGTGGGAGGAGGAATAAGGAGGCCAGTTATTGGTTAGAATGTAAGAACTTAAATGGAGCAGAGCAGCAAAGAGATCTGGGAACAGAGTCACATAAATCACCAAAAGGAGCAACACAAGTGGATAAGAGAGCAAAGAAAGAGCTGATGTTCTTTTCTCGAGGAATACAATGTAACAGCAGGGAGGGAATGTTAAATGTATAGAGAACCTCACTTAGAAGGACTGTGAGCAGTTCTGGTCTCCAGATTAAAAAAGGATATTGAAGACTGAAGAAAGTGCAGAATAGATTTACAAAGATGTCACCAGAGAGGATGTTACTATCCAGCAAGATTGAGCAGGCTGGGGATCCTTTCTCTGGAAAAGAGAAGACTAGGAGGAGATCTGATAGAGGTCTTTAAAATTATCAGTCAGTCAGAACAAGGGGGCAGCAATATAATACAGACATTAACAGGTCAAATAGAGAACTTAGGAGGAATTTCTCTACTCAGAGAGTGGTGAGAATGTGGAACTCACTGCCATGTGGAGTGGTTGAAGGTGAGAACAATGATGTGTTTAAGGGGAGGCTCAATACATTTATGAGGGAGAAGGGAATAGAGGGATGTGGGGGCAGGGTGGGATGATGTAATTAGATTGGGAGGAGGCTCATGTGGATTATAAACAGCAGCACAGACTAGAGGGGCTGAACGGCCTGTTTCTGGGCTGTAATTCTGTGCACAGCCTGGGTGGATTAATGCTCAGGTTCACTGGGCCCAGGGGTGGATTAATGAAAGTTCTGGCTCCATGTTTTAGACGATGCTGCCGAGTACTGCAGGTGATGGAGAAGAGTTTCTCTCTATCTATCCTATCAGTTTCAATTAATATCTTGAAAACTTTGATTAAATCACCCCTTAATCTTCTGAATTCCAGGGACTACAGCCCTCACAGTGAGGTGAATCATTCTGGCAGAAGGAATAGGGAGAGGCAACATGCACTTAATGGTACAGTTCTAAAGAGTTTGCAGGGATAGAGGGACCTGAGGGTTCATGTGCAGAGATCACTGAAAGTGGAAGGATGTTTTGAGGGAACAGTTGGCAAAGCAAATGGGATCTTGGGCCTCATAAATAGAGGTATTGAACACAAAAGGAAGGAAGTTATGCTGAACATTTAAAAAGCTCTGGTTAGGCCACAACTAGAGTATTGCATCCAGTTCTGGTCACCACACTTTAGGAAGGATGTGAAGGTCCTTGAGAGGGTGCAGAGATTTATCAGAATGGTTCCTGAGATGAGAGAATTTAACTACAAGGTTAGGTTAGAGGAGCTGGTGTTGTTCTCCTTGGAGCAAAGGAGAGTGAGGGAAGATCTGATAGAGGTGTTGAAAATGATGACAGGTTTAGATAAGGCAGACCAAGAAAAGCTGTTCCCATTAGCTGATGATACAAGGATTAGTGGACACAGATTCAGGTTTTGAGATACAGGAGGGATGTGAGGAAGCAGTTTTTTTACACAGTGAATGATAATGACCTGGAACTCACTGCCTACGAGGGTGGTGGAAGTGGAGACGATCAATGATTACAAAAGGAAATTAGATGGGCACTTGAGGCAAATAAACCTGCAGGACTACAGGGATAGAGTGGGTGAATGGGACTGACTGGATTGTTCGACAGAGAGTGGAATGGAATCAAAAAGATCAATTTCCTCCTTCTGTGCTGTAATGACTATGATTCATTTGTGTAATCTCTCCTCGTAATTTAACCCTTGGAGTCCAAGTATCATTCAGGTAAATCTACACTGCACTCCCTCCAAGACCAGTATATCCTTCCTAAGGTGTGGGGCCCAGAACTGAACACAATACTCCAGGTGTGGTCTAACCAGGGCTTTGTGTATCTCAGTGCTTTTCCACTCTCACTGATACCTGAAATCTTTTCCCACAGACAGAACAGACAAACCTTTCTCCTTCCACATTCAAAGGCCAATGATATTCAGGTCCTGATGTATCGAGTGACTCTGTCAGATCTTGATGTGATGTTTGGCTCGAGATTCCCCATCTGCATATCCCCTGCTTCTAAGCCCCTGTAAAAGGAGTTTACAAAAACCATCACTGTCAGTCCAGGATAGAAATTCACAACATTCTCTCCTCCTGCTTCCTGGCCCAGGATGACTGTACATGCACCCTGCTGGACATTGTCCTGAGGGAGGCCACACACCAGCCTGGATTCACATCTGCGACTGCAGAAACGCCTGTGTATTCCCCTATCAAATCTCCTATCACTATTGCTCATTCAGTCAGCTTTGTGACCCTCTGTGAAGCTGATCCAACTGTGCTGCCATGGCCTTGACTCTGGCTGCACTCCTTAGATGAACCATCACTTTCATCAGTATTCAGAACTGAATACTGGTTGGAGAGTGAGATGCACTCAGGGGTCTCCTGCATTCCCTGCCTGTTTCTTCTTGACTGTCAGTTGGCCACCCATTGCCTCTCTCCCTGCATACTCTTAAGCTGCAGGGTGACCATATCTATAAACGTGCTGTCCACAAATCTCTCACCTCATGGTTGCACCGCAGTGACACCAGCTGCAGTTCATGCTCCGAAAACCGGAGCTCGAGCTGCTGCAACTTTTTTTATCTTCATCCATGTGATGTGGGTGTTGTTGGCTCGGCCAGTATTTATTGTCCATCCCAAACTGCCCTTGACAACTGAGAGGCTCGCTCGGCTATTTCAGAGGGCATTTCAGAGTCAGCCACACTGCTGTAGATCTGGAGTCACATGTAGGCCAGACCAGGGAAGGACAGCAGATTTCCCATCTCATGAGCCAGATGGCTTTTTAATTGCAGATTTATTAATTGAATTTAAATTTCACCATCTGCCGTGGTGGGATTCGAACCCATGTTCCAGTGACATTACCCCGATGTCACCACCTCCCCCAATGATACTTCCTACACAAATGGTTATCTGGAGTTGACACATTACACAGGATGTGCACTCCAGAGGTCGGAGCAGCCCCACCATTGGCAGGAATTTGGGACTTGTAACTGCAAAGGCTTTTGTTATCAAAAAGGTCTGTGTAATGTATCTGTGTGGTGTGAGATATTCAAGTGTTGAATAAGTCAAGAAAATATCTTTGGAAATAGCTGACACCACAATTTACAATCAAAGTGCTATTTAGTTAATTGGGGATTTCTTTTAGTTTCGTTATTAGAACAAAAGACTGAAAATGTGAAATCTTGTGTAATTTATTAGTGTGGTCTGGGGATTCATATCTCATATTTTTCATATTGACAATCTGAGGTCGGAACAACTGGAAAGTGGGATGAACAGATACAATGGGCGGAATGGCCTCCTCCTGTGCTGTAAATAGAGTCAGAGAGTTATACAGCACAGAAACAGGCCCTTCGGCCCATCGTGTCCGTGCCGGTCATCAAGCACCTAACTATTCTAATCCCATTTTCCAGCACTTGGCCCATAGTCTTGTCTGCTATGGTGTTTCAAGTGCTCATCTAAATACTTGTTAAATGTTGTGAGGGTTCCGGCCTCTACCACCTCTTCAGGCAGTGCTTTTCAGATTCCAACCATCCTCTGGGTGAAATTTTCTTTCCACAAATCCTCTCTAAACCTGCTGCCCCTTACCTTAAATCTATGCCCCCTGGTTATTGACACCTCCACTAATGGAAAAAGTTTCTTCCTATCTAACCTATCAATGCCCCTCATAAATTTGAACACCTCAATCATGTTCCCCCTCAGCCTTCTCTGCTCGAATGAAAACAACCCTAGCCTATTCAGTGTCTCTTCATAGCTGAAATGCCCCAGCCCAGGCAACATCCTGGTGAACCTCCTCTGCACCCTCTCCAGTGCAACCACATCCTTCCTATAGTGTGGTGCCTAGAACTGTACATAGTACTCCAGCTGTGGCCGAACTAGCATTTTATACAGTTCCACCATAACCTTCCTGCTGTTACATTCTTTGCCTCAGCTGATAAAGGCAAGTATACCCTATGCCTTCCTAACCACCTTATCTACCTGTGCTGCTGCCTTCAGTGATCTATGGACAAGTACACCAAGGTCCCTCTGTACTTCCTGGGGTCCTCCCATCCATTGTATATTCCCTTGCCTTGTTCCATCCATTGTATATTCCCTTGCCTTGTTAGTCCTCCCAAAATGCATCACCTCACACTTCTCAGGATTAAATTCCATTTGCCACTGCTCTGCCCATCTTACCAGCCCATCTATATCGTCCTGTAATCTAAGGCTTTCCTCCTCACTATTTACGACACCAATTTTCGTGTCAACTGCGAATTTACTTATCATGCCTCCTGTATTCACATCTAAATCATTAATGTACACTACAAACAGCAAGGGTCCCAGTACCGATCCCTGCGGTACACCACTGGTCACAGGTTTCCACTCGCAAAAACAACCCTCGACCATCACCCTCTGCCTCCTGCCACTCAGCCAATTTTGGATCCAATTTGCCAAATTGCCCTGGATCCCATGGGCTCTGACCTTCTTAACCACTCTCCCATGTGGGACCTTATCAGAAGCTTACTGAAGTCTATGCAGACTACATCAACTGCTTTACCCTCATCTACACACCTAGTCACTGCCTTGAAAAATTCAATCAAGTTAGTTAGACACGATCTCCCCCTGACAAAGCCATGCTGACTATCCCTGATTAATCCCTGCCTCTCCAAGTGGAGATTAATCCTGTCCCTCAGAAGTTTTCCCAATATTTTCCCAACCACTGATGTTAGACTCACTGGCCTGTAAGTACCTGGTTTATCCCTGCTACCCTTCTTGATAATGGCACCACATTCGTAGTCCTCCAGTCCTCTGGTACCTCTCCTGTGACCAGAGAGGATCTGAAAATTTATGTCAGAGCCCTTGCTATCTCCTCCCTTGCCTCACATAACAGCCTGGGATACATCTCATCTGGGACTGGGGATTTATCCACTTTTAAGCCCGCTAAAACAGCTAACACTTCCTCACTTTCAATGCTAATATGTTCAAGTGTATCACAATCCCCCTCCCTGATCTCTACACCTACATCATCCTTCTCCATAGTGAACACAGATGCAAAGTAATCATTTAAAACCTCACCTATGTCCTCTGGCTCCACACACAGATTGGCACTTTGGTCCCTAATGGGCCCCACTCTTTCACTGCTTATCCTCTTGCCCTTAATATACTTAGAAAATGCCTCAGCATTTTCCTTGATCTTGCCCGCCAGTGTTTTTTCATGCCCCCTCTTTGCTCTCCTAATTACTTTTCTTTGTCCCCCCACTACACTTTCTATCCTCCTCCAGTACCTCCGCTGTTTTCAGCACGTTGAATCTGCCAGAATCCTCCTTTTTTATTCCTGATCCAATCCTCGCTATCCCTTGACATCCAGGTTTCCCTGGACTTGTTGGTCCTACCCTTCACCTTTACGGGTACATGTTGCCGCTGAACCCTCACTATTTCCTCTTTGACTCCCACTGGTCTGACGTAGACTTTCCGACAAGTAGCTGCTCCCAGTTCACTTTGGCCAGATCCTGTTTTATCATATTGAAATCGGCCTTCCCCCAATTCAGTACTTTTATTTCCAGCCCGCCTTTGTCTTTTTCTTAGAGTTATGATCGCTATCCCTGAAATGCACCCCCACTGACACTTCTACAACTTGTCCAGCATCATTCCCTGGGATTAGGTCCAGTACTGCGCCTTTTCTTGTTGGACTTTCTATGTACTGGCTCAAAAAAGTCTCCTGTATATATTTTAAGAATTCCGCCCCCTTTAAGTCTTTTACACTCAGACCATCCCAGTTGATATCAGGTAAGTTGAAATCCTCTACTATTATGACTCCATTATTTTTACACCTGTCTGAGATTTGCCTACATATCTGCTCCTCTATCTCTCCCTGACTGTTTGGAGGCCTGCAGTACACTCCCAGCCAAGTGATTGCCCCCTTTTTGTTTTTAGGTTTGACTCATCTGGCCCCATTTGAAGAACCTTCTCAGATATCATCCCTCCTTACTGCAGTAATTGACTCCTCAATCAACAGTGCAATGCGACCTCCTCTTTTATCCCTTCTCCTGTCACACCTGAAGAGTCTATAGCCTGGAATATTGAGTTGCCAGTCCTGCCCTTCCCTCAACCATGTCTCTGTGATAGCAACAATATCATAATCCCATGTGCTAATCAACGCCCTCAATTCATCTGTCTTGCATTAAAATAAATGCAATCCAGCCTTGCATTTGTCACTTGTGCCTTAACAGGTCTATATTTGCTCTGCCTAACAGACTGACTCAGTTTCTCTTCGAGATTTGACTGAGCATCACCCGCTCCTATACCTCCACTCTGTATCCCATTCCTCTGCCAAATGTGTTTAAACTGCCCCCAACAGCACTCATAAACCTCCCAGCAAGGATGTTCGTCCAACTTGTACAAGTCCCACCTTTGCCAGAAACAGACCCAGTGATCCAGGAAGCTAAAGCCCTCCCTCCTGCACCATCTCTTCAGCCACGCATTCATCTGCTCTATCCTCCTATTCCTATACTCACTAGCATGTGGCACTGGAGTAATACAGAGATTACAACCTTTCAGGTCCTGCTTTTTAATCTGCTCCCGAGCTCCCGAAATTCTTGTTTCAGGTCCTCATCCCTCTTTTTTCCCCCCGTCGTTGGTACCAATGTGTACCACGTCCCCACCCCCCCCACCTTCAGAATGTCCTGCAGCCGCTCCGTGACTACCTTGACCCTAGCACCAGGGAGGCAACATACCATCCTGAAGTCACGTTTGTGGCCACAGAAATGCCTATCTGTATCCCTTACGATAGAATCCCCTATCATTATAGTTCTTCCACTCCTTTTCCTCCCCTGCTGTGCAGCAGAGCCATGCGTGGGACCACAAACTTGGCTGTTGCTGCTTTCCGCTGGGAGGTCATTCCCCCCAACAGTATCCAAAGTGGTCTATCTGTTTGAGAGGGGGATGGCCACAGGGGACTCCTGCACTACCTGCGCCTACTACTCCATCTGGTGGTCCCCCATCTCATTTCTGCCTGTGCAGCCATTACCTGCAGTGTGACCACCTCTCTAAACGTGCTATCCACGATGTCCTCAGCATCGCGGATGCTCCACAGTGAATCCACCTGCAGCTCCAGCTCCATAATGCGGGTAGTCAGTAGCTGCAGCTGGATCCACTTCCTGCACACATGGTCATCAGGGACACTGGATTTCCCACATAGCGCAGGAGGAGCATATCATGGGGCTGAGCTCTCCTGCCATGACTTAACTTTAGATTAATTAGTTACTCCCTTCAAAAGATATTAATTACACGAGTGGCTTGTTCTACTCCAAACACTACCCACGACAATCTAAATTACTCGAATTAAAAAAAAACACACTCTTAGAACTCACTTTATCGCTCGGTATTTTTTCAAACAAAAAAACAACTTTCCCCTTATTTTTTAAAGCTAATGAAATTGACTAACAGTTGTTACTTACCCAACCAATCACAACAAAGAACAGTACAGCACAGGAACAGGACATTCGGCCCTTCAAGCCTGCGCCGATCTTGATGCCTGCTGAAACTAACACCTTCTGCAGTTCCGGGGCCCATATCCCTCTATTCCCTTCCTATTCATATATTTGTCAAGATGTCTCTTAAACGTCGCTATCGTATCTGCTCCACCACCTCCCCTGGCAGCAAGTTCCAGGCACTCACCACCCTCTGTGTAAAAAAAAAACTTGCCTCGCACATCCCCTCTAAACTTTGCCCCTCGCACCTTAAACCTATGTTCCCAAGTAACTGACCCTTCCACCCTGAGAAAAAGCTTCTGACTATCCACTCTGTCCATGCCACTCATAACTTTGTTAACATCTATCATGTCGCCCCTCCACCTCTGTTGTTCCAGTGAAAACAATCCGAGTTTTTCCAACATCTCCTCCTTGCTAATGCCCTCCAGACCAGGCATCATCCTGGTAAACCTCCTCTGTACCCTCTCCAAAGCCTCCACGTCCTTCTGGTAGTGTGGCGACCAGAATTGCACATAATATTCTAAGTGTGGCCTAACTAAGGTTCTGTACAGCTGCAACATGACTTGCCTATTTTTACACTCTATGCCCCGACCGATGAAGGCAAGCATGCCGTATGCCTTCTTGACTACCTTATCCACCTGCATTGCCACTTTCAGTGACCTGTGGACCTGTACACCCAGATCTCTCTGCCTGTCAATACTCCTAAGGGTTCTGCCATTTACTGTCTACCTCCCACCTGCATTAGACCTTCCAAAATGCATTCCCTCACATTTGTCTGGATTAAACACCACCTGCCATTTTTCCGCCCAAGTCTCCAACTGATCTATATCCTGCTGTATCCTCTGACAACCCTCATCATTATCCGCAACTCCACCAACCTTTGTGTCGTCTGCAAACTTACTAATCAGACCAGCTACATTTTCCTCCAAATCACTTATATATACTACAAACAGCAAAGGTCCCAGCACTGATCCCTGCGGAACACCACTAGTCACATCCCTCCATTCAGAAAAACACCCATTCACTGTTACCCTCTGTCTTCTGTGACCGAGCCAGTTCTTTATCCATCTTGCCAGCTCACCTCTGATCCCTTGTGACTTCACCTTTTGCACCAGTCTGCCATGCAGGACCTTGTCAAAGGCTTTACTAAAGTCCTATAGACAACATCCACCACCCTTCCCTCATCAATCTTCTTCGTCACTTCCTCAAAAAACTCAATCAAATTAGTAGACACGACCTCCCCTTCACAAAACCATGCTGTCTCTCGCTAATAAGTTCGTTTGTTTCCAAATGGGAGTAAATCCTGTCCCGAGGAATCCTCTCTAATAGCTTCCCTACCACTGACGTAAGGCTCACCGGCCTAGAATTTCCTGTATTATCCTTGCCACCCTTCTTGGGTGGAACAACATTGGCTATTTTCCAGTCCTCTGGGACCTCACCTGCAGCCAATGAGGATGCAAAGATTTCTGTCAAGGCCCCAGCAATTTCTTCCCTTGCCTCCCTCAGTATTCTAGGGTAGATCCCATCAGGCCCTGTTGACTTATCTACCTTAATGCTTTGCAAGACATCCAACACCACCTCCTTTTTGATAATGAGATGACGGAGACTATCTGCACTCCCTTCCCTAGGCTCATCATCCACCAAGTCCTTCTCCTTGGTGAATACTGATGCAAAGTACTCATTTAGCACCTCGCCCATTTCCTCTGGCTCCACACATAGATTCCCATCTCTGTGCTTCAGTGGGCCAACCCTTTCCCTGGTTACCCTCTTGCTCTTTATATGTGTATAAAAAGCCTTGAGATTTTCCTTAATCCTGTTTGCCAATGACTTTTCATGACCCCTTTTAGCCCTCCTAACTCCTTGCTTAAGTTCCTTCCTACTGTCTTTATATTCCTCAAGTGCTTCATCTGTTCCTCGCCTTCCAGCCCTTACAAATGCTTCCTTTTTCTTTTTGACTAGGCTCACAATATCCCGTGGTATCCAGCTTCCCGAAACTTGCCAAAATTGTCTGTCTTCCTCACAGGAACATGCTGGCCCTGGATTCTAATCAGCTGATGTTTGAAAGACTCCCACATGTCAGATGTTGATTTACCCTCAAACAGCCGCCCCCAAATCTAAATTCGTCAGTTCCTGCCTAATATTGTTATAATTAGCCTTCCCCCAATTTAGCACCTTCACCTGAGGACTACTCTTATCCTTATCCACAAGTACCTTAAAACTTATGGAATTATGGTCACTGCTCCTGAAATGCTCCCGCACTGAAACTTCGACCACCTGGCCGGGCTCATTCCCCAATGCCAGGTCCAGAATGGCCCCATCCCTAGTTGGACTATCTACATACTGTTTCAAGAAGCCCTCCTGGATGCTCCTCACAAATTCTGCCCCATCCAAGCCCCAAGCACTAAGTGAGTCCCAGTCAATATTGGGGAAGTTAAAATCACCCACCACTACAACCCTGTTACCTTTACATCTTTCCAAAATCTGTCCACATATCTGCTCCTCTACCTCTCGCTGGCTGTTGGGAGGCCTGTAGTAAACCCCCAACATCATGACTGCACCCTTCCTATTCCTGAGCTCCACCCATATTGCCTCGCTGCATGACCCCTCTGACGTGTCCTCCTGCAGTACAGCTGTGATATTCTCCTTAACCAGTAATGCAACTCCCCCACCCCTTTTACATCCACCTCTATCCCACCTGAAGCTTCTAAAGCCTGGAACATTTAGCTGCCAATCCTGCCCTTCCCTCAACCAAGTCTCTGTAATAGCAACATCATCATATTTCCAAGTACTAATCCAAGCTCTAAGTTCATCTGCCTTCCCTGTTATACTTCTCGCATTGAAACAAATGCACTGCAGACCACCAGTCCCGCTGTGCTCAGCAACATCTCCCTGCCTGCTCTTCCTCTTCGTCCTACTGGCCTTATTTACTATGTCCTCCTCATTTACTTCACTAGCTGTACTACTGCTCTGGTTCCCAACCCCCTGCCACACTAGTTTAAACCCTCCCGAATGACGCTAGCAAACCTTGCAGCCAGGATATTAGTGCCCTCCCAGTTTAGATGCAACCCGTCCTTCTTGTACAGGTCCTATCTGTCCTTGAAGAGAGCCCAATGGTCCAGATATCTGAAACCCTCCCTTCTACACCAGCTGCTCAGCCACATGTTTAGCTGCACTATCTTCCTATTTCTCACCTCACTGGCATGTGGCACAGGGAGTAATCCAGAGAATACAACCAGAGAGGTCCTGTTTTTAAAACTTACTACCTAACTCCCTAAACTCCCCCTGCAGGACCTCATCACTCTTCCTGCCTTTGTCATTGGTACCGATGTGTACCACAACCTCTGGCTGTTCACCCTCCCCCTTCACAATGCCCTCTGTCCGTTCAGAGACATCCTTGACCCTGGCACCAGGGAGGCAACATACCTTCCCGGAGTCTCTTTCACGTCCACAGAAGTGCCTATCTGTGTCCCTGTCTATAGAGTCCCCTATAACTATTGCTCTTCTGCGCTTTGTCCCTCCCTGCTGAACAACAGTGCCAACCGTGGTGCCACTGCTCTGGCTGCTGCTGTTTTCCCCTGATAGGCCACCCCCCCCCACCCCAACAATATCCAAAACGGGATACTTGTTGGAGAGGGGAATAGCCACAGTGGATTCCTGCACTGACTGCCTGCCCCCTCTAGTGGTCACCCATCTATCTGCTTGCAGTTTGGGTGTAACCACTTCTCTAAAACTCCTGTCTATGACGCTTTCCGTCACCTTGAAAATTTCCCGCGATATCACTCTAAGTCCTTTTGTTCCCTCTTTCGAGTCTCAGCGCCGCCGAGAGACACATGGAGCCTGTTGCCGCTCTGGATCAGCTTCCTCACAGGTCCGCCAGTCGTCTCTCCGCTACCATATAAGTAAGGGCGTCGAGCCCCGCTCTTTATTTACAGCCTGTCGCTGCTCCTGATCAGCCTCCTCGCAGATCCGCTAGTCATCACTCCGCTCCCAGGTAAGTAAGGGCCTTGAGCCCCGCTCTTCATTTATAGCCTGCCACGTTTTATGTTTTCTATTTTCTATTACACAGGATGTTCACTGCAGAGGTTGGAGCAGCCCTGCAATTCCTATAACTATTAGATAATAAACTTGCTACTACTAGCGGCGCAGTGGTTAGCACCACAGCCTCACAGCTCCAGCGATTCTGGGTACTGCCTGTGCGGAGTTTGCAAGTTCTCCCTGTGACCGCGTGGGTTTCTGCTGGGTGCTCCGGTTTCCTCCCACAGCCAAAGATTTGCAGGTTGATAGGTAAATTGGCGATTGTAAATTGCCATGTGAGCCGCATGGAAGATGGCAGGATCCCCAAAGAAACATTGTACAGCGAGCTCGCCACTGGTATCAGACCCACCGGCCGTCCATGTCTCCGTTATAAAGACGTCTGCAAACGCGACATGAAATCGTGTGACATTGATCACAAGTCGTGGGAGTCAGTTGCCAGCATTCGCCAGAGCTGGCGGGCAGCCATAAAGACAGGGCTAAATTGTGGCGAGTCGAAGAGACTTAGTAGTTGGCAGGAAAAAAGACAGAGGCGCAAGGGGAGAGCCAACTGTGCAACAGCCCCAACAAACAAATTTCTCTGCAGCACCTGTGGAAGAGCCTGTCACTCCAGAATTGGCCTTTATAGCCACTCCAGGCGCTGCTTCACAAACCACTGACCACCTCCAGGCGCGTATCCATTGTCTCTCGAGATAAGGAGGCCCAAAAGAAGAAGAAAATTGCCCCTCGTGTAGGTTGGGGAATTGAGGGGATGTGATAGGAATATGGGATTAATGTAGGATTAATATAAATGGCTGGTTGATGGTCGGCACAGACTCGGTGGGCCGAAGGGCCTGGTTCAGTGGTGTAACTCTAAATCAATAAATAATAAACCTCAATACTTAAAAAAAAGACGACTCACCGGCTACTGACTTCCCTTCTATTGGTGTCAGTTAAATCTCAGGAAGCTGCCCCTTATTCTGATGAAAACTGGAATGTTTAATTTCCAGCTCCTTGGACAAACTTCCTAACTTTGGAGAAAGGGAAACAAAGTTACAAAACTTACCAGCCAATCAACTCACAGGCTTCCTGACTCGGTGGAAACGGGAGAAGAAACCGGGAAGTGGCGGCGCTGATGGAGGAATCCCTGCACCATCACTTTAATGCTGCCCCTCTGACCCCCCGGGGCTCTCGCCGAACCCGGCGGCTCTGATTCGGGGCCTGAGGGCCGCTGAAACTCCATGTTCCCGAGGCTGCGCTCAGCTTCCGGGAGCCGCTCCGCGCAGACAGGCGGACTCCGTGGGGCGGAGCCTTCTGACGCCTGCGTGTTGCTGTTCTTGGCTTGGAGATGGGCCGTATTTCTGCGCGCGGGGCATTCTGGGCAGTATAGGCTGCCATTTACCAAACGGAGAATGGAGTATGTTTCATACTCAAAAATAAAATGGTATAAAACAGCGAACATATATTAACGACGCGTTTGCTGGCAACGTAACCAAATAGGTGATGCATCACTGGTACATGCGCAAATGCAGCCTCATCGACTGAAACGTGACTGTGCCTCAGGCAGCTGCCAGGAGTTCAGTTCGCAAGCAGGACCCTGAGCTTCCGGTTGCTTGCCATTTCAACACTCCCCCTTGCTCACATCTCTGTCCTGGGATTGTTGCAGTGTTCCAGTGAACATCTCAACGCAAGCTCGAGGAACAGCATCTCATTTACCGATTAGGCACACTACAGCCTGCCGGACAGAACATTGAATTCAATTATTTCAGAGCATGACAGCCCCCCATTTTACTTTCATTTTTAGTTATTTTTTTTCTTTCTTCTTACATTCTTTTTTTTACATTTTTTACAATCTTTTTTTTTGCATTTATTTCATTTCATCTTAGTTTGTTCAGTTTGCTTACTCACTGTTTTTTTCAGGTTTGCACTTGCTGCTGTTCAATATTCGGTGTATTAACAACTAATTTGTACAAATGCTTTGTCTTTCAACACACCTTTAACATATTGTTTGCCTTTGCTCCGTGACCTTTTGGTCAGCTATGCGGCCTGGTCCAATCTAGACCTCCTTTGTGATCTCTTGCCCCACCCCCACCTCACTTGCTTATAACCTGTGACTTTTCTAATATTTGTCAGTTCCGATGAAGGGTCACTGACCCGAAACGTTAACTCTGCTTCTCTTTCCACAGATGCTGCAAGACCTACTGAGTGGTTCCAGCATTTCTTGTTTTTATTTCAGATTTCCAGCATCCGCAGTATTTTGCTTTTATTTTATGCCAGGAGTAAAGATGGCGCTGCTGAATTTGACACAAAACACAAATTAAATCCAAACCGCCTCAATGGTCGCATTCAGGTCCCTGCTCCCTCCCGTGATCACCGCTTCAATCACCGCATTCAGTTTCATGCTCAATCACAGCTTATCTTCCCCGCTCCCTCCGATGCCCTTTGCCTCGTCATTTTCAATGACTCTCCGCTCTCCCACTCGCCACTCACTTCCAGCGCTTATATTGGGAAGTTGGCTTTAACCCAACATTATCGGCGTTAAAAAAAAATGTTCACGGTTCACGGCATTGGAGTCCAGGCATGCGCAGTGCCGAACTGCTTTTCGCGGAAGCGCAATGCCAAGCAGTGTGAGTGATGGCGGCGGACAAGGTCCTTGTGAGTTGTATCACACACTGCACCCCCTTTTCCTCCGAGGATGTTTTACTGGAGTTGTGTTGCTGAGTGTTTCGAAACTCTGTCTGCTAGAGCTGGAGGAGATTATAGAGATAGTGAGGCGTGAGGGTATGGAGAGATTTGAAAGCAAGGATGAGGATTTTAAAATTGAGGTGCTTTTTAACTGGGAGCCTGTGTAGGCCAGTGAGCACAGTTGTGATGGGTGAACAGGACTTGGTTCGAGTAAGGACACAGGCAGCAGAGTTTTGGATGATCTAAAGTTTATAGAGGGTAGAATGTGGGATGCTGACCAGGAATGTGTTAGAATAGTCAATTTGAGAGGTAACAAATACATGGATGTAAGTTTCAGAGGCAGATGAGCTGAGACAGTGGTGAAGTCTGGCAATGTTACTGAGGTGGAACTAGGCAGTCTGAGTGATGGTGCTGATATGCAGTTGGAAGCTCATCTTGGGATCAAATATGATCCCAAGGTTATGAATGGACTGGTTTAGCCTCAGACAGTTGCCAGGGAGAAGGATAAAGTTGGTGCCTAGGGACTGAAGTTCGTGGCAGGAACTGAAGACTTCCCAATCTTTAATTGGAGGAAATTTCTGTTCATCCAGTAGTGGATGTCAGGCAGTCAGGATGGTGTGTGACTTGGAGGGGAACTTTGAGGTGATGGTGTTCACATACACCTGCTACCCTGATCCTTCTAGATGCTGGAAGTTGAGGGTTTGGGAGGTTCTTTTCAAAGTTCTGGTCCAATTGTACACACATAGAATCACCCTCCTCTCCTCCCTCCCTCTCTTTTTTCTCCTCTCCCTCCTTCCTCCTTTAGAGGGCAGAGTCTTGTGTAGGTCCAGACTGGTTGGCAGGTTCCCTTCCCTGAAGGACATTAGTGAACCAGTTGGGGTTGTACATCAATCCAGCAGCTTTCATGGTCACTTTTTCCTATTGCCAGTCCCATGAATTACCAGATTCATTCAGCTCCATTTCACAACCTGCCTTTGTGTTTTTGTGGCTTTTCTCACAGACATTTTTTCCATTTTCAAGCAATTTGACAGGGTTTTAGAAGAGGAGGATTTGCAGTTGTGAAATGCAAAGCAAACATTTGATCGGGTTCTGAAGGACTTGCCCAATATATCGTAAGCCAGATATCACTGGATTTTGAACATGGAAGGAAAAAGCACTGATCACAGTGGGGAGAAACTGTACATGTGTTCTGTGTGTGGAAGAGGTTTCAGCCGATTATCGGGCCTGTCGAAACACAAGTGCAGTCACATGGGAAGAAACTATGTAAATATGGGAACTGTGGAAAGGATTGAATTATCCATTTGAGCTGGAAACCCATCCATGCAGTCACACGGAAGACTGGAGGATAGCAAATGTTGTTCCCTTGTTCAGGAAGGGGAGCAGAGACAGCCCTGGTAATTATAGACCTGTGAGCCTTACTTCGGTTGTGGGTAAAATGTTGGAAAGGTTATAAGAGATAGGATTTATAATCATCTTGAAAAGAATAAGTTCATTAGCGATAGTCAGCATGGTTTTGTGAAGGGTAGGTCGTGCCTCACAAACCTTATTGAGTTTTTCGAGAAGGTGACCAAACAGGTGACCAATGAGGGTAAAGCCGTGGATGTTGTGTATATGGATTTCAGTAAGGCGTTTGATAAGGTTCCCCACGGTAGGCTATTGCAGAAAATACGGAAGCATGGGATTGAAGGTGATTTAGAGCTTTGGACACCATGCAGAGTACTGGGCTAATGGGAAGATTCTTGGTAGTGTAGATGAGCAGAGAGATCTTGGTGACCAGGTACATAAATCCCTGAAAGTTGCCACCCAGGTTAATAGGGCTGTTAAGAAGGCATATGGTGTGTTAGCTTTTATTAGTAGGGGGATCAAGTTTCGGAGCCACGAGGTCATGCTGCAGCTGTACAAAACTCTGGTGCGGCCGCACCTGGAGTATTGCGTGCAGTTCTAGTCACTGCATTATAGGAAGGATGTGGAATCTTTGGAAAGGGTGCAGAGGAGATTTACTAGGATGTTGCCTGGTATGGAGGGAAGGTCGTACAAGGAAAGGCTGAGGGACTTGAGGTTGTTTTCGTTAGAGAGAAGGAGGAGGAGAGGTGACTTAATAGAGACATATAAGATAATCAGAGGGTTAGATAGGGTGGATAGTGAGAGTCTATTTCCCCGGATGGTGATGACAAACACGAGGGGACCTAGCTTTAAGTTGAGGGGTGATAGATATAGGACAGATGTCAGAGGTAGTTTCTTTACTTAGATACTAGTAGGGGCGTGGAACGCCCTGCCTGCAACAGTAGTAGACTCGCCAACATTAAGGGCATTTAAGTGGTCATTGGATAGACATATGGATGAAAATGGAATAGTGTAGGTCAGATGGTTTCACAGGTCGGCGCAACATCGAGGGCCGAAGGGCCTGTACTGCGCTGTAATGTTCTATGTTCTATGTCCTTGTGTCTCTCCAAGTTGGATGGTCAGTTGAAGCCTCATCTACACACAGAACACGTGTATGTTTTCTCCCCTCTGTGAATGGTGTAATGTCTTTTCAGGCTGTGTAACTGGTGAAAGCTCAGTCACAGTCTGTGCACTGGAACACTCTCACTCGGGTGTGGGTGCCTTGCAGTTTTTCCAGTCACACTGATGTTTGAAATCTTTTCCCACAGACAGAACAAACATTTCTTGTTCCACATTCAAAGTCCGATGATATTCAGGTGCTGATGAATCGAATGATTCTTTCAGATCTTGATGTGATGCTTGGTTTAAGTTTTCCCGTCTGCTAATCCTTCTCTTCTCATACCCTGTTATAACGGAGGTTATAAAGGTCATCACTCTAAGTGCAGGATAGAAATTCAGAGCAGACAATTCTGGCTTCAATGCAACATTTTTCCTCTTTTGTTCCCCAAAGCTGTAAATCCCCGTCTCACAGCTCTCCCTCCTCCCTGGGCATCCAAACCCATGACATCATCTGCACGATTTCTTTGCTCCGCTGACAGTTTTCTCCCTCCCTCTACTCTGGCTGGGTTCAGTATTCCAGCCCCTGTTTGCTGAGTGAGAAACAAATCAAAGAATCAATGATTTTCCCTCCTGCTCACTGGGACACTAGAGCCCCGCCCACTCTCAGTGCCGGCAATATGATGGAAACGCATGCGCACCTCCCTCTGCTCAAGATGGCGGTGCCGAAACCCTCCCGGCTTCCTTTGGAGAGGTGGCAACCGTTAACCTGGGCAACTCAGGGAATACCCCGGAGGCGCAAATGCTGGAACTGGAGCTACTTATTCGGGGCTTGAGGCCTACACCAGGTGTTTTTGAAGCCTCTCCGGCCGCCCGCCGGTTCTCCTGTGCCCCATCAACTCTTACCCGCTGCAAATGCGTCCTCCAGAGAACGCTTGCGGCTGTGATCATACAGACAATACGCATGCTCGAAATACTGTCCAGTACTGCACCTGCGCACTGTGCTCCTGTGGAATGAACAGGGCAGATTCATAGATCGCTGGGAATGCTGGGTAACAGTCCCGCCATTGGAAGCCCAAATTAATGCTTACAAATTGCATTCTGTGGTCGGATTGTAATTAAATTATTGGGCTGACCTTCCAAGATGGCTGTGTCGAAGGGAATTATTGCGTGATTGAGGGAGTATGACCATGACTGAGAGTCTTTCAGTGTGTATGTGGAGTGGATAGAGATGTTTTTCACTGTTAACAATACCCTCGAAGATAACAATACCCTAGGGCAGCACAGTGGCACAGTGGTTAGCATCACAGCCTCCAGGGACCCGGGTTCGATTCTGGGTACTGCCTGTTTGCAGGTTTGCAAGTTCTCCCTGTGTGGGTTTTCTCCGGTTTCCTCCCACAAGCAGGTTGATAGGTAAATTGGCCATTATAAATTGTCATTAGTGTAGGTGGCAGGGAAATATTGGAACAGGTGGGGATGTTTGGTCGGAATATGAATATGGGATTAGTGTAGGATTAGTACAAATGGGTGGTTGATGTTCGGCCCAGACTTGGTGGGCTGAAGGGCCTGTTTCAGTGCTGTATCTCTAATCTAATCTAAAATCCTGATAATGTTGCTGTCAACCAGGCAGTGTGGGAAAAGACAGAGGGATATTTTTGACTGAAGCAGGCCCGGAATGTATGAGATGCTCAATAATTTTCTCACCCCAGCAAAACCAAAGGACACGCCGATGAAGGACATGTTGATTAAGCTTGAGCAGCATTACAATCCTAAATCATTGAAGATTGCAGAAATCTATCAGTTTGGAACAAGGAATCAGCTGCCCAATGAGGACATTGGGGAGTTTATTGTGGCCTTCCAAAAGCTGTCACTTCATTGTGAAGTTTGGAGAATTTCAAGAGCGTGTGTTGTGTGACAGATTTGGTTCCAGATTAAAGGGTGAGCAAATTCACGGTAAGTTGATGACATTGCCAAAGGTGAGTTTTGACATAGCTTTTCAAACAGCACTGTCCATGGACATGGCTGAATTTGACTCGAGAGAAGTGAGAGTTAACAACCGTCAATCATCTGCTGAAGTAAATAAGCTGCATATGAGTAAGCAGAAGATCCCAATGACGGCAACTGTTGGTGTTCAAGTGGGTGTTGCTAGTAAGAAAACGGGAGGAGGCCATCAGGGGAGTAGCAGTGGTTAAATAAAATCCTGTTACCGGTGTTGAGGCCAACATTGAGCCCAGAATTGTCCCGTTGTGAAGGCAGAGTGCTATAGCTGCAAGAAGAAGGGTCATCTTGCCAAGGCATGTCGCAAGAAGGTCATCGGTGAAAACACAGGCAGGAGGAAACATCATTCACTGCATACGGTTGTCAAACAGCAGCAGGTTGATGAGGCATCATTTGATATCCATGTGATCAGAAGCACAAGGATGTCCAATGAAAATTCACAGAGCATCGTGGTCCAAGTATCATTGGATGAAGCTCCAGTAAACTGCAGCAACTCACGAAGGCTCCTTCGACAGCACCTTCCAAACCCGCGACCTCGATCACCTATAAAGACAAGGACAGCAGATGCATGGGGACACCACCGCCTGCAAGTTTCCTTCCAAGCCACACACCATCCTGACTTGGAGCTATGTCACCATTGCTTCACTGTCACTGGGTCAAAATCCTGGAACTCCCTTCCAACAGCACTGTTGGTGTCCCTAAACCCCAACGATTGCAGCAGTTCAAGAAGGGAGCTCACCACCACCATCACCTTCTCAAGGGCAATTAGGGTTGGCAAAGAATGCTGGCGTTGCCAGCGATGCCCACGTCCCACAAACGACTAAATACAACATGGAGGTCAACACAGGTGCATCAGTTAGTATAATTCCAGAGTCGCTGTGACGTGAAAAGTTGAGTCAACATCCGCTGGAAAAATCATGAGTAGAGTTAAACAGTTATGGAGGAGAGAAAATTTCCCAAATTGGAAGTGTATTGGTTGCGGTCACATACAATGAGCAGTGTGCAAAATTGACCATCATTGTTGTGAAAGGTGAAAAACCAGCCTTGTTTGGAAGAAACTGGTTAGCAGCACTTAAGTTAAATATGAGCGAGCTTTTTTGTATTGAGGTGACATTCATATCTCAACATGAAGTACCCTAAGGTGTTCAGTGAAATCTGCAAATCAATTCAAGGATACAAGGCTAACATACAAGCTCGGGAGAATGCAAGTTCGGTGTATTGTCAGCTGCATCCAGTACCCTATGCTCTAAGAGAGGAGGTGAAGCAAGAACTGAAATGACTTGAGACTGAGAACATTATCTCTAAGGTCGAGCAGAGTAATTGGGCTATTCCCATAGTGGAAGCACCAAAGTCAGATGGTGGTGTAAGAGTATGCTCTGAGTATAAGGTAACCATCAACAGATACTGGAAAGTAATCCACCCAATAACTTGACAAACATGGAGCATCTGTTCACGACGTTGACAGGAAGCCAGACTTTTTCAAATTTCGATCTGACAAATGCCTATCTGAAGCTTGAGTCAGACGCTGAGTCTGAGTCATTCTTGACTATCATTACACACATGGGTCTATTTCAGTTTCACAGGCTGCCATTTGGTGTTTCTTCAGTCCGTGGAATTTTGTAAGGAATGGAGCTAGTAGTGTGTTATTTGGATGACATTCATATTCGTGCTCCAAACAAGCAAACCTATGACGGCAGATGAAAGAGGTGTTCCAACGCTTGGAAAAGCATGGAGTTCAGATGACAGAACACAAATGTGAAATGTTTCAAAATTCTGTAATGCACTTGGGTCACAAAGTAGACAAGAACGGGTTGCATGCTACCAAGTGTAAAGATCAAGTAATTAGAAATGCGCCACACCCTCAGTTCACATCTGATCTCAGATCTTTTTTGAACCTCATAAATTACTGCGGTAAATTCATACCAGATCTGGCAACATTATTGCATCCATTGAATGAACTCTTGAGGAAGGGTTTCCGTGGAATTGGACAAAGGAGGGTGATGAGGCATTCAAATGGCATAAAAGTCAACTTGTGGAGGGTGTGATGCTTATGCATTACGATGTGCTCAGAGATTAAACGAACATGTGATTCCTCTCCATACAGAGCAGTTTTTTGTAACTCGTTCCTGGGATGTGGCCTTCAGACGAAGACGAGTTTCCAGTCACAGCAGATGACATTGGTTGAACAACTCGTCGGGGCTCCATATTGGCAAAGGGTGTACAAATATAACACAAATGAGTGGGAAACACAGATACTGGATTTAGAATACAGGCCATTTTTTACGCATAAGAATGAGTTGTCGGTTGATCAAATTTATGTCATGCAGGGAGCGAGAGTAGTAATCCCTGGAAAGTACATATTGCAGTTGCTATGTGATCTTCATGATGATCACTTAGGGATGTGTTTGACGAAGAGTCTAGTGAGGAGATATCTTTGGTGGCCAGAGTTAGAGAAGGACATTGGAAACATAATGAAATCATCTGGAACATGTCAAGCAGTAGAAAGGAAGCCGCCATCGCCAAGTGGCTCCTCTTCCTCTGATGTCACCTCACAATTATTTTTTTCTCCTCTTCTGGTCAGTTCAGACTCACTGATCACAGCTCTCTTCACTGCTGAGCTGCTTCACATTGCTCCCTGTCTCTAAACTTTGTGCTCTAGGTAAAGCTCGAACTCACAGCCTTGGCATTCCTCGCTAATTGCACTGCTGTATAAGTACCATGCGTTAACCAACTGCGCCACTGGAATCCCAGTTTAATATATTTAACATGGTGAACTGCAGGCTAGTTGGCCTAACATCAGTGGTCGGGAAAATGCTCTCATCGATGTTCAAGAAAGTCTGAACGAGCACTTAGAAAATCATAGTCTGATCAAACAAAGTCAACATGGTTTTACGAAAGGGAAATCTTGCTTGACAAATTTATTACAGAATGCTGAGGATGTAACTAGAAGGGTAGATAAAGGGGAACCAGGAAATACCAGGAACCAGGAGTTACTCGGGGTGGTGTCCTAGGCCCAACCATCTTCAGATGCTTCATCAATGAATTTCCCTCCATCATAAGTTCAGAAGTGGGGATGCTCACCGATAATTGAATAAAGTTCAATACCATTCTCGATGCCTCAGATTCTGAAGCAGTCCAGGTTCACATGCAACAACACCTGGACGACATTCAGGCTTGGGCTGATAAGTGGCAAGTAACATCCACACCACCCAAGTGCCAGTCAATTATCATCTCCAATAACAGAGAATCTAAACATCTCCCCCTGACATTCAATGGCATTATCATCGCTGAATCCCCCACCATCAACATCCTGGGGATCAGCCTTGCCCAGAAACCTGGAACAGCGATAAACATACTGTGGCTGCAAGAGTGGGTCAGGGGCTGGAAATTCTGCAACATCTTCTGACTCCCCAAAACCTGTCCACCATCAAGTAGTCAGAAGTCAGGAATGTGATTGAATATTCTCCACTTGCCTGCATAATTTCAGTCACAACAGTACTCCAGAACTTCAACACCAGCCAAGACGAAGCAACCCGCTTCATCACCACCCTATCTACCATCTTAAACATTCAATTCCTCCAGTATGATGCACAGTGGCAGCAGTGTGTACCATATACAAGATGCAGTGCAGCAATTCACCAATGCTCCTTTCACAACTCCTTGCAAACTCACAACCAGTATCACCTGGAAGGACGAAAGCAGTAGATGCATGGGAACACCACCAACTGCATGCCTCCCTCCAAGTCACACAACATCCTGACTTGGAACTATATTGCTGAGTCAAAATCCTGGAACTCCCTCCCTAACAGCACTGTGCATGTACCTCACCATATGGACTTCAGCGGTTAAATAGGCAGCTCACTACCACCTTCCCAAGTGCAATTAGGGATGGGAAGTAAATGCCAGCATTGCCAGGGACCCTCATATCCCAATAATGAAGAAGAAAAAGAATGGATAATGATCTGAGGAAAAAAATGTGCAGAGCTGCATGGAAAAGGCGGGTGTGTTGGACCAGCTGAGTTGCTCTTGCAGAGAGCCTGCATTAATATAAAGGGCAGAAACACCTCCTTCTGTGCTGTAACAATTTTATGATTCAATTCTATTCTGTTATATAAAGGAGACGTTTTGCTCCAACTACACAATTTGCTGGTTAGACCACACCTGGAGTACTGTGTATAGTTTTGGTCTCAGCCCTTTATAAAGGATACACATTTGCCTTGGAAACAGGGTAGTGAAAATTCACCAGAATGTAGCCAAGGCTCTCATGGTTAAATTATGAGGTGCGATTCATTCAAGCAGGCCTGCATTCCTTGGAATATCGGAGGTTAATGGGTGATTTGATTGAGTATTTTAGGATTAGGAAATGAATTAGTAGGGGAAATAGAGAGAAACTTCTTTTTTCACTTGTTGCTTTAAATGTGGTGCGTTGTGCTCTCATCTTGAATCGTAGAATAACAGAATTATAGAAAGTATAAGGTGCAGAAAGAGGCCACTTGGCCCATTGCGTCTGTGCAGTCAAAAAATGATCCGCACCTTCTATTCCCACCTTCCAGCATTTGGTTAGTAGCCCTGAAGATTATGACACTTGAGATGCATATCTAGACTCCACTTAAATGAGTCGAGCGTTTCTACCTCAACTACCCTTTCAGGCAGTGAGTTCCAGACCGCCACCAGCCTCTGGATGAAAAGATTGTTCCTCATCTCCCCTCTAATTTTTATACCAATGACTTTAAATCTATGCCCCGAGTCACTGACCTCTCTGCTAAAGTAAATAGGCCATTCACCTCCAATCTATTCAGGCCCCTCAACATTTTGTCCATTTCAATCAGATCTCCCCTCAGCCATCTCTGTTCCAAGAACAACCTCAAAATAAAGTAACAGCCCCATTTCCCAAAGCATTTCTAAAGATTCACAAAGCTGGAGACTAGATTTTCCTTTTGGAACTTTTCGATTTTACACACTCCCAAGTGCAAATAATTTCCAAAACAGCCTCGCGGTCCTTCAACTTGCATCATGCCCAGGGATGAGGAAATGCAGTGATGTGGAGATTCAGGACACGTGGCGGCCAAATACAAAGCAGCTGTAAGCAGGAAGGCCACCAGACAAAGGACTGGAAGTAGAGTAAGTGCTGCAACCTGTGTGATGAGGACACCTGGACAAGACCTACCCACAAACGGAGCCTCAGTTACACACAGGCAGAAATAATCAAGGAAGAACAGGAGGAAGGAACAGCAAACATGTCTGCTGCAAAGTTACAAAATGTAAATTACATTGACTCAGAAATGACCGGGTTGGATTTGTCCTGCATTTTGTGTACAGGACATACCTGAGCAATTTCCACATTGCTGGTTAGGTTCCAGTATTGTAGCTGTACTGGAAAAGCTTGGCTAGGGGAGCGGCAAGTTCTGAAGCACAGGTCTTCAATTCTATTTTAGGAATGTTTTCAGGGCCTTTGCAGTATCCAATGCCTTCAGCCGATTCTTGATATCACGTGGAGTGAATCATATTAACTGACGATTGGCATCTGTGATGCTGGCGACATCAAGAGGAGGCCAAGATGGAACATCCACTCAGCACTTTTGGCTGAAGATGGATGCAAATGCTTCAGCCTTTGCCTTTGCACTGATGTGCTCGTCTCCCCCATCATTGAGGATGGGGATATCTGATGCAACCTGATCATGCGTTATCCTCTTTAAAACATCCTGAGCGTTCTTTATCCTATCTGATAGATCCTGACCCTTCCTTAAACACTTTGAATCTCCCTTAGCTCATGATCTTCTCGAATATGCTCTGTTATTTCTTTGATATACTCTGAGAATCCCTTACTGTCACTGTACACACTTATAGCCTTTAGATCCTCTGGTTAACATATTAACCCCTTATATTCCCTCTTAGCCTCGTTAATCCCCATGTCCTTGTGAATTCACTAAGAAACGCTTAGATTCTCTGAAACTATGAGAAAAGGGTTTTGAAAGCCATGGCACAGATCGATGTGTGTGGAAACGGCTGACTTTACAGCGTATGCAGTAAAATAAAGAGCAAACTTGTATGTGAGAAGAGCACAGAAAAGTTGTGCCTGGAGCTGCACACTTGGGGCAAGGAAACAAAAAAATCAAACCGTTAACTTGAAAGCATAAAATTAAAAACAGACAATGCTAGAAACATTCAGCAGGTCAGGGAGCATCTGTGGAGAGATATTCCTTTCACCAGGATACAATGATCCACTTTGATACTTCACATTGCTCCGATCTTACACTCTCCACATCTCCCTGTAAGGAAGAGTTTGAGCTGAAATGATGGTTTTGTAGATTTCAGCAAACAGAGTAAGGCAGCAATACATAACTCCCCCACTGCAGCCTGGGGAAGGATGGAAGTCAGATTCAGGAATCTTGGATGTGTTGATAAAAGGAATAAAAGAACACATTCTTCTTCACCACAATAACCATGAGGATGGAATTCAAAACCATGTGTGCAGGTGTAATGGATTCATGGGCCGTTGACTGAACCTCTCGGCCACATCGTCCCAGGAACACGGCTCAGAAAGTTCTCATATTTCCTTCATTCTCATTACAAAGCCCTGGACTCAGAGAGCGCACAGCAAGAAAACTCACTTTTAATTATCAGTCATCAGTGCCAGAATTTAATCTCTATTCACGTGGTTATGTGGATTTATGTTCCAGTCTTATGAGCGACGGGGTTTCCAATGCCAATGCTGTCAGAATTTGTGTTATATCGTCAGAAAAGCTGCTCAGATGGAAAGTTCGAAATAAAAGCAGGAGATGTTGGAAATATTCACCAGGTCTGTTAGTTTTCGTGGAGAGATCATCTTTCACTAAAAATATCTTTGTCTAACAATCCGTGTTAGACTATCGCAGCTGATTGAGTGGGACTGTGACTGTGTAATGGCGAATACTCTGTGTTGTGGTCACAGCAACACTGATCAAGACAGAGCTTGTTTTATGTCTTAAACCGGCTGCTGTACCTGCTAATGGAATGCAGCAAATAACCAATCTTTACTCCATGAAAATGTGTTTCTTCTTGATGGATGAAAACTATTGTCTCCTTTTACATCATCGCAATTACACATGCCTGTGCTTCAGGCTCCAACATTCAAACCCACCTCTTTTCTCAGATTATTCCTTCCACTATTCATACTGACTTCCTTCCATTTTATTTTACTGCAGCTTAGCCGACTGTAACATTCACTTTCATGTTCTTAAAGCCTTTCTGGGCTACCACCGCTGATTCTAAGTTGCACATGCTCCATTCACACCAATGTTCATTTGGGCCTTGAACTCAGTCCATACATTTCGGTCTGAGTGACTGCTCGGCAGACACACACTACAAAAGCAGGGCTGGCCTTTGGAAGGACAGAGTTGGAATGCTGATAATATTTCTTTGTGGAATCTTCTTTGACAAGGGATGTGAATTGAGGAACTGGGTTTTGATTTCGTGGCAGCTGGTGTATTTCTCATGAAATGTGTTCTTTGATGAAGTAACGGAGACATTTGATGAGGGCAGTGGTAATGTGGTTGCTGTTGTGGAGATGGATTTTCAAAAGTCATTTGGTGAAATACCACATAATCAACTTGTTAGAAAAAGTCAAGTGATGGAATTAAAGAACTAGTGACAGCGCGGATACATAATTATCTGAGGGATATAAAACAGAGAATAGTGAGAAGAGAAGAGGACTGATTTCCAGGGTGATGGAGAAAAGCTGCATTGTGGGATTAAAGTGACTAATCTTCCAAAGAGCTGGCACAGGCTCGGCGGGTCAAGAGGCTTCCTTCTGTGCAGTAAAATTCACTGATTCTATCATGTAAATTTTCACATCAAACGGGAAATGTAATGCAATTCAAGGCTCAAAGACAATGATTCCCAGAATATGTGTAGTTCAAGGCATTGTACCATGCTGTGATGGCCGAGTAGTTGAGGTGATGGACTTGAAATCCAATGGGAGTTTTCCTGCGCAGGTTCAAACCCGACTCCCAGCGAAGTGAGTCTTATTTTCTTCGAGTTGGCTGCTCTACTTGCTGATTGGAAATGTTAAAATGTATCAATATCAATCAGATATTGAGGAAGCTGAACAAACGGTGAGAAATAAATACAAAAAGCAGCCTGCTGGAAGTGAAGAAAAGGGAGAAGCAATTGGCGAGCTTCTCTGATGGTCGAATGGTTGGAGTTCAATGCACTTACTGCAACGACCTGGGTTCGATTCCTGGTCAGAAAATGGTCAGGAGTTGCTGCCCTGACAACTCACAAACATGACTTCCATTTAAAATAAAAGAAACAAGTAAATGGTCAGTACCACTGGCCTTACCTGTGGAGAGAGAGAAACACAATTAAAGGGGTAAAGTGGGTAAAATGTTGGAAAAGGTTATAAGAGACAGGATTTATAATCATCTTGAAAAGAATAAGTTCATTAGTGATAGTCAGCACGGTTTTGTGACGGGTAGGTCGTGCCTCACAAACCTTATTGAGTTTTTCGAGAAGGTGACCAAACAGGTGGATGAGGGTAAAGCAGTGGATGTGGTGTATATGGATTTCAGTAAGGCGTTTGATAAGGTTCCCCACGGTAGGCTATTGCAGAAAATACGGAAGTATTGGGTTGAAGGTGATTTAGAGCTTTGGATCAGAAACTGGCAAGCTGAAAGAAGACAGAGGGTGATGGTTGATGGCAAATGTTCATCCTGGAGTTTAGTTACTAGTGGTGTACCGCAAGGATCTGTTTTGGGGCCACTGCTGTTTGTCATTTTTATAAATGACCTGGAAGAGGGTGTAGAAGGGTGGGTTAGTAAATTTGCAGATGACACTAAGGTCGGTGGAGTTGTGGATAGTGCCGAAGGATGTTGTAGGATACAGAGGGACATAGATAGGCTGCAGAGCTGGGCTGAGAGATGGCAAATGGAGTTTAATGCGGAAAAGTGTGAGGTGATTCACTTTGGAAGGAGTAACAGGAATGCAGAGTACTGGGCTAATGGGAAGATTCTTGGTAGTGTAGATGAACAGAGAGATCTTGGTGTCCAGGTGCATAAATCCCTGAAGGTTGCTACCCAGGTTAATAGGGCTGTTAAGAAGGCATATGGTGTGTTAGCTTTTATTAGTAGGGGGATCGAGTTTCGGAGCCACGAGGTCATGCTGCAGCTGTACAAAACTCTGGTGAGACCGCACCTGGAGTATTGCGTGCAGTTCTGGTCACCGCATTATCGGAAGGATGTGGAAGCTATGGAAAGGGTGCAGAGGAGATTTGCTAGGATGTTGCCTGGTATGGAGGGAAGGTCTTACGAGGAAAGGCTGAGGGACTTGAGGTTGTTTTCGTTGGAGAGAAGGAGGAGGAGAGGTGACTTAATAGAGACATATAAGATAATCAGAGGGTTAGATAGGGTGGATAGTGAGCGTCTTTTTCCTCGGATGGTGATGGCAAACACGAGGGGACATAGCTTCAAGTTGAGGGGTGATAGATATAGGACAGATGTGAGAGGTAGTTTCTTTACTCAGAGAGGAGTAAGGGCGTGGAACGCCCTGCCTGCAGCAGTAGTAGATTCGCCAACATTAAGGGCATTTAAGTGGTCATTGGATAGACATATGGATGAAAATGGAGTAGTGTAGGTCAGATGGTTTCACAGGTCGGCGCAACATCGAGGGCCGAAGGGCCTGTACTGCGATGTAATGTTCTAATTCTTAAGGTTCACATCAGTGATTATGCACCAGAGCTGAAGAAGTCAGAGATGTGACAGGTCGATGACAGAGCTCGGAAAGTTAAAGGGAACATGTGAAGGGCTGTGACAAATTACAACACAGAGTGATGTATTCTTTTAGTTTAGTTCAGTTTAGAGATACGGCACTGAAACAGGACCTTCGGCCCAACGAGGGAGGATGGGGCAAGAAAAATATGGATGGCAGACATTGGGGCAGTTCTTTCTGCTTGCTGTTCAAACTGCACAAATATCATTCCTGATCAACCAATCACAACTGCTCTGTCAGAGAATCACACTGGACTGAATGACCTCCTTCTGTGCTGTACCTTTCTGTAATTGTATGTTTGTCATTTCTATCACCAGCTTTGGAAGCAGACCTGCTGAATGACATTTTAAATGGTGCCAACCCTTCACTGCAGCTCAGCTCATCAAAACATTCACTGTTATTATCGGCCTGTTAGACATCTTCCTGAGTTACATCTGCTGAACAACATTAGCTTCTCACAGCTCCGCTTTCTTCACATTGAAAGCCAGTGAGAAATTATGCACAGTTTGAAATCTAAGCAACGGGTAAAAGATTGGAAGGAGAGTGTGACTGGGGATAATTGCTAATGGGAACAACTCTTGCACATTCCAGTATTCAGTATCTGGAAGAAGCAGGAAGATGAGATCAAGGTGTGTTTATCAAGTTATCTGCAAAATCCATCGCTTCTCAATGTCCTCCATCTTTCATTCCCACTCCCTACTTTCCAGGGAAAGCTGGGATTCCTGAATTCGGTGTGTTCACATGAAGCAGCGAATTCATCTGGGAGCTGGAGGAACAGAGAGAGCTGGAGAAAAAGCAATGAGAGAAGAAGGAGATCCCACATGAAACTGGCAGAATTTGATGTGTGTCAGTTGTTTCTATTGATGTATGATGGCAATGTGTTGCTTTGCACATTTTACAGGAGATGCATTGATGAGGTTGGTGCATCTTGGAAATTGAAACTTGTACATCTGCAGCTTTATGCTCTTGTTAACACATTCGGTGCTGTCATTGCCTGAACGAGTCTTTTGTGTTCTAGCGAAACATTTGATTGTTTTAATGAGAAACCAATCTGTGGTGAAAGTGGCCTGAAGTGAAGAAAGAGCAAAAGCAGCGTGGAGCAGCTAACTTGCAGTGAAGTCTGGCAGATTCCCTGGTGCTCCAGTGATGAGAATTCGGTGCTTTTTCCACTGCAGACCTGGTTACATTCCCGGTCAGGGGATGAAACTTTCTTGCTGCAGTATGAACTGTCACAAAAAGAATGCATTACTTGCTGAATAAAAACATTAAAAATCTCATTAGGGATAATATTTGTTCTTCTGTTCTCTTTGTTCTTTTCTTCTCTTTTGCCCCACTCCCACTTAATTTTCTTGAA
The DNA here is from genome assembly GCF_036365525.1 of Heterodontus francisci. Lineage (NCBI taxonomy): Eukaryota > Metazoa > Chordata > Chondrichthyes > Heterodontiformes > Heterodontidae > Heterodontus > Heterodontus francisci. The sequence goes on from NC_090404.1 coordinate 35,185,447, forward strand.
ATCTGCAACATTTTTAACCTTTGCCAGTTCTGATGAAAGGTCACTGACTTGAAACGTTAACTCTGCTGCTCTCTCCACAGATGCTGCCAGACCTGCTGTTTTTCCAGCACTTTTGTTTTTATTTCAGATTTCCAGCATCTGAAGTATTTTGCTTTTATATGAGGGTTGATGAGGCTGACGTGCTTCATTTAGTCTTCAAGGATTTGAGCAAGGCTTTTAACAAGGTCCAACATGGAAGAATGGTCATCAAATTAAAAGCTTACACGATATTATGGCACCTGGCAAGTTGGATCCAAAATTGACTCAGTGGCAGGAATCGAAAGGTAATGGCTAAAGTGTATATTTGTGACTGTTAGCCTGTTCTCTGTGGGATTCTGACCTCTGAGGGAGCCTAAATTTGGGAGTCTCACCTTTTTTTTTAGTCGGAGTATATTTGTTCTGAACTCTCTTAGCTCCTCATTGAATGCCTCCCACTGCTCTGACACTGATTTACCTTCGAGTAGCTGTTTCCAGTCCTCTTTTAACAAATCAAATCTCCGATTAGTAAAAGTGACCTTCTCACAATTTAAACTTTTAACTCTTGGTCTATCTGTATCCTTCTCTAACTACGCTAAATACAACTGAATTATGATCACTGCCACTTAAATGCTCTCCCACTGATACCCCTTCCACCTACACAGGTTTTTTTTTCCTTAACACTACGTCTGGAACTGCCCCTTTTCTTGTTGGGTTTGCTCAGCATTGGCTAAAAATTCTCCTGAATGCACTGTAAGAATTTTGCTCCATCTATACTTTATGCACTTCAGAATCTTCAGAATTATACATAAATATTGAATCTTAATTTCCACATTGATAAACATTGGATTGAATTTGATGCAGCTATAAAGCAGTGTCATTGAGCAGCACGAAAGGAAATCAGCATTAAATTAAGTTAAAACTACAATTATCTATCACTGTGTAGTGTGAGGGCACTTCATGATGCAATGGTCTCTGCTCAAGACAAGTTCTGAAAGAGAACATCCCCTCTTGCATTATTTAACTCTGCTAACATTCCCTGTTGTATTTTCAGATAAAGCTGCACCATGAAACATTTTGATGTCTTGAAAATGTGCAACCTCCCCATGTAGCAACTGAACCCTCATTCCCCATGTGATCGGTAGGGATACTCACCACTGAAGTAATAAGAAAAAACCCCACAACCCACACTTGTACGCTTGTGCATTCCATACCGAAGCATCAGGACAAGTATTGCACTGTTACCAGACCTGGGTTCATCCAGCAGCCCCAGAGGAAGGATCTTTATTCCAGACAGTCACTGAGGAGAGAGGAACAAAGAGAGAAAAGGAGAAAGAGAATGACAGAGAGATCAACAGAGTCTGGAGTAGATGCTGAAAGGAACAGATTCACAATTCCGTATTTTACTTCATTGAGATTGACAGACAGAAAGCAAGAAAAGACACAAAGATGTGCATTTAAACAGTGCCTTTCACGTCATCAGGATCTCACAAAGCACTTTACAGTCAATAAAGTACTTTTGAAGTGTGGTTTCTTCTGTAATCTCATGACAGAGAGAGACAGAGAGTTCGGCAAAAATACTGATTCAGCAGATGCCAAAATATGATATTAAGAATTACATCTCAATATGGAAACTTTATTTCCAGGTCTGTAAAAATCTCATTGTTTGTTTGATTCCGGTTCAGTAAATGTAAACCTGAAGCAGAGTGAATAAATTCGCCTCTAATCCCTGATGAAACAGGGACAAAGCTTCCCAAATTCTGTCAGGTCACCTTCCAGCCTTCTCTATTCTCGAGGTTTTCCTGTTTGCTTTAACCTCTCCGTTCTGGTAAAAGTCCTGTTCACTGTGAGACCTGGCAGCAGTGGAAACAATTCCTAATGTCTGAGCGATTTGAAATTGTTCTTTTTTTGTTTATTAATTCATTATCTCGACATATTTATTACCTTAACCACTCGACGATGACTTCTCGTTCTCTATCTGTTTAAATGTTGCTCAGTAAAAATTTCAATCATCCTCTGCTTTGTAACACACGGGCACTGAGTCACTGAACAGTCTCCACTCAAGAAAATGCAGAAAGTGACAAACTCATCTTGTATTATTTTTACTCTGCTATTTTCCTCTGCAACATGTTAAAATAACGCATTACAACTACAATAAATCAAGGTAAAAATCCAGTCACCTCCTCGGGGAATTGAACCACATTGACACACATAGAGCGAAACACACAGATATGTGCACCGAGAGTGAGGGAGGCCAAAAGAGAGACAGACAGCCGGAAAGAAAGAGTGTCTCCAATTTGGCAGATTTTAGCTCCATTTCTACAGGTAAATTTTGAAACGCAAATGAGAAAATCCTGGAGGAATTGAAAGGTGCAGGATTTTATTACCTGCAATTGATGATTGGTTGCAGGGACCTGGTTAAGCTTTGAAACAATCAGAAAGGTAGGCAGCAGGACACGAGCACTCACACAGAATTCACAACAGATTGTTAAGTTTATCATCTTAACCACTCGGCTACAACTGCATGCAATAAAGTATTATACCTGGTAAATGGAGTTCGGTCATAAAAGCAACAGCAAAGTTAAAAATAAACTCGCCCAATTTGGGATGACGTTTAGTAGAAAAGCAATAATACAGTTGTTGCTGGAAATCTGAAATAAAAGCAGAAAGTGATGGAAATACTCAGCAGATTCGCCAGCAACTGTGGAGTGAGAAACAGAGTTAATGTTTCAGGTCAGTGATCTTTTCAAGAGATCTCGATGTCGACTATTCTTACAATCTTCCTCAATCTGTAATCTCTGGATCTTCAATCCTTCAGCTAATAGAAACTGTTCCTCTTTAATTCTTGGATCTAAACCCTTCATTTAAACATTCGATCAATTCTCCTCTCTCCTTCTCTGCTCGAAGATGAACAACCCCAGCTTCTCCAGTCTATCCACATATCTGGAATCTCACATTCCTGAATTATATTTTCCAGAAGATTGAAGACGTCAAAAGCAAAAACATTTGATGTTTTCAACACGGCTGCTGAAATAGCCAGAATGTCATGAGCTTGGAGTCATTTTTAGATCATTTAAAGATGACTTTGAAAAAAATCACCTCACGCTAATTTAAAATAACAGTTTAACATTCTGGTTTTGCTCCCCAGGTTGCTGGTAGTGCAGTATTTCTATCACGTTAGAGTTATCATCTTTCTTGTATTTGGGAACAGTCCCCAGTTCAAAACCACGTTGAAACGTTTTCAAAACGCATTCTGTGAAATACTAGGAAACCTTGAGTGATAGACATTCGTCAATACATGTTATCAAATTGCAATATGTCACAGATTGTTACATTTGCTTTTCATCTGTGCAGTTCTGTACACTCAAGCTGTCCACAGCGTCTTTCACTCAATTTCCTTTCTACCCCTGTCAGTGCAGAAAGTCACCCTCAACGTTGGACATTGCAGCTGATTTCTGTTCAAATTTGTGAGCCAATATTAAAGGATCATTCCGTGCTACCTCGGTTAATAACAGCAAGTCTAAGCTGTATGTCGCACATGAAAACAGTTACATCAATTATTCACTCATTCCCAATGCCACAGTCAGTGAGACCGGGACAAGCCCACACTCTTCTAAACCCACACTCTCCAATCACCCACTGTCAACAGAAAACAACAAATCAATCAGAGGGTTACTGTACATCCGTGGGACACGGGACACGACATCCCGGGCCAAACATCCTCATACTCTGAGCACAATGAATGAATCACAAACAATAGTAACAACTTTCGAAATCGTTCCCATGTAAAATGTGTTCATGATATTTAAAAGTTGACTGTTCTGAAAGTGAGCACCATGGGATTTGTGTTTTTCGTGTTTGTCTGTTAGGTTTGCAATTCAATTTGTGGTGGATATTGAAGAGAATCTCATATCAAAATGAGGACACAACGTAGGTAAACAATAAATCCCAGAACAATTCCTCTGTAAAATGGATTGCAATCTTTGGAAGGAGGTGCAGTTACAAAGTGGAAGATGGGAATGATGTTATTGATGATTGAGTGGAAAGTGTTGCATCCTTGGGCTTTTGCTGATCAATTTCCTTTTACATCTTGGAACACAAAAAAAGCTGAGGCACCAGAAGGAAACCAACAGTTATCTCACTTTATGAGAGATATGGCAACGCTACTGTGGGTTGCCCAGTTACCTCAGTCAATAGAGCATGAGATTCTTAATTTCATGGTCATGGGTTAGAGATCCATGTTCACTGTGATTGGTTTAAACTTTGCTGCTGCTTTCAAGGGCGAACCCCAGCTCTCCATTCTTCCACCACTGTCACCCGCGCTCAGACTGTGTCTTTCTCCAGCACGCTGTTGTGAAAATCACAATTCCTGATTTACAAGTGAAAACTGTCCTCCGAATCACTGGGCATGTGAGAGACAAGTTTGTAGATGCAGCCTAATGTACAGTAAATTGATAATACTTTAAAAGTTGGAAGTTCCAGTGCAGATTTTGTACCAAAACCAAAAAGTTCTGAGTCACAGAATGAGAATGGTCACTTCCTGGGGGACAAATAGCATCGGATCCACGTCTAAAAAGATTCCAGTGACAATCATCGGATTCATTAGATTCAGAGAGAAAAACTCGGAAACTCATCCTGAACGTCATTTACATGCAGATGAGCTATGAGGAAAGATTGGATAAGGCTGAGTTTGTATTCCTTGGGACAGAGGAAGCTAAGGGGAGATGTAATGGAGGTGTATAAAATTATGAGGGACCTGTTTCTCAATAGACAGGCCAGAATGAGGTTTTCATTGCTGAAGCCACATTTAGCACTGTCAGTAGAAGAAAAACAGTCAAGACAGAAAGAGAGTCATGATAGGGGTAGCGTGGGAGAAAGAAGTCTGAAGTTGAACCAGAAGGTGAGAATGAAGATTCATCATCACAAGTGGTTGAAGTGGTGACCAGGAAGAGTGGTGGAAGATGTGGTCCTCGCACATATTTAGTCAAGATGTTTGGTAGTGGAAAAGTTACGTTTGTACATATAGTTCATTTTTTACCTTCAGAGGTTCACAAAAAAAGAAGGAAGTTGGAAAGAATCAAATGAGTCTAATAAATCAGATAGTTTGGTTACGAGTTGAGCACAAATATTTACTCAAACACAAATCATGCCAGAATCTTGTGCAAGAAAATGTTTGAGTTCAGATCCAAGGCAGAGTTAGAGAGACATGTCTGATGAAATGGAAATTTCAAATGTAGCTCAAGGTCAAAATCAGCCTCTGTTGGAGAAACCTCTCCTCAGACTCAGTCCAAGATGGGTCAAGGTCTTTCCACAAGTTCTGGATGTTTGAGTCAGGATAGAAGGTGGCATAGAATTGGGGAGTGGCAAATGTGACACCCTTATTCAAGAAATGTGTAAGGTCAGTCCTAGCAATTACATGCCAGTTGGTTTAACAGTGGTGGGTAAGACTTTAGAAACAATAGTCAGGGGAAATATCAATTTACATGTAGAGATGTTCAAGTCAATTAAGGATAACCAGAAGGGATTTGTAAAAGACAGATCATGCATGACTAATTTAATTGAATTTTTTGTTGAAGTAAAGGAAAAGTTTGATGAAGGGAGTGTGTTGAATGTTGTTTATATGGATTTTAACAAAATATTTGATAAGGTACCACAGAAAAGGCTCTTGTTAACAAAATTGTGACTTTTGGAATAGGAGGGTCAGTGTCCATTTGAATAAATTATTGGCTGAAGGACTGAAAACAACGAGTCAATGAAAATGGTTGTTTTTCAGACTGGAGAATGGTAGATAGTGATGTTCCCCAAGATAACAGAATTTCAAAATTTGCTGATGACAACAAACTAGGAGCTGCAGCAACCAGTGAGCACAATATGAACAGCCAACAACAGGGCATAGATAGGGTAGTAGAATGGACAGAATGGTGGCAGATAGAATTTGATACTGACAAGTGTGAAGTGATGCATTTTGACAGAGGGATTAAGGAGAGGCAATGTAGATGTAATAGCATAATTCTAAAGAATGTGCTGGAACAGAGGGACCTGGGGGTGCAGGTGCATAGATCTTTGAAGGTGGCAAGATATATTGAGAGAATAGTTAGTAAAGCATAAGGAATCTTAGGCTTCATAAATAGAAGCAGTCAGTACAATTTTGGTGAACCTCTATAAAGCTCTGGTTAGCCACAACTCTGTCCTGTTCTTGTCACCACATTTCAGGAACGATATGAGGGTCCTTGAGAGGGTGCTGAGGAGATTTAACAGAAGGGTTCCAGGAATGGAGCATTTTAGTTACAAGGTTAGGTTGGCAGAGCTGGCTTGTTCTCCTTAGAACAAAAGAGATTGAGGGGAGATTTAATAGAAGTGTACCAGATTATGACTGGCTGGGATAAGTTAGACAAGGAAAAAGTGTTCCCATTAACAAATGGCACAAGGAGTGGCGACCACAAATTGCCACTTCTGTGGAAAAAAAAGATGCGGGGAGTATGAGGAAGCACTGTTTTTATATCTCAAGTGATAATGACCTGGAACTCGCTGCCCACAAGAGTGGTGGAGTCAGAAATGATCAATGCCTTCAGGAGGAATTCTGAGAAAAGTAAGCTTGCAGGGCTACAGGCATCGAGCCTGACTGCATTGCTCTGTGCAGAGATGGCATGGACCGAGTTGTCTCCTTCGCTGCTGCAAATGACTATGAAGTTTTGCAGTGCACTCACCACACGTGGCTCCTGTTCCTTTAATGCCACCTCATCGTTGTTTTCTATCCCTTCTTCTGGCCAGTTCAGACGAACTTCTCTGCAGTGTGAAGCTGTTTCTCATTGCACCCTGTTTCTAAAATTAGGTGCTTCAGGTGAGGCTCGAACTCATAATCTCGGCACAGTTCATTCATTGCACTGCTGTATAAGTACCACGCGCAAACCGATTGCGCCACTGGCGCTAGAGCACTCACCATGTAGTATGGGGAATTACAGGCAAGTTAGCCTAACATCAGTCGTCTGGAAAATGTTCTATTCTGTGAAAAAGGAAGTATTAACAAGCACTTGGAAAATCATTGTCTGATCAAACAAAGTTAACATGTTTTTACCGAATGGAAATCTTGATTGACAGATTTATTCCAGCATTCTGAGGATGTAACTGAAAGGGCAGGAATGTAGTATAATTGGATTTCCAAAAGGCATTCGGTAAGATACCATCGAAGATTAATACACTGGATAATCGCTCATGGAATTGAAGTGATATATTAGCATGCAAGGAGGACTTAGAGGTTAGCGGACAGAAAGCAACGAGTAGGGATAAATGGAGCATTTTCAAGATATCAGACCGTAACTCGTGGAGTGCCTCAAGGATCAGTGCTGGGGCCACAGCTATGTCCAATACCGAAAGTGTGGTGGAAGCGGATTCGGTCCTGGGTTGAAGAGAAGATTGGTCCTTATCATCATTGATGCCAGCCTTTAGATAATTCCATTAAATCCACGTGCTATCAAGAGACGGGTGAAAGCACTGAATACAGAAAACACGATGGGCCCTGACACAATTCCAACTGTCATACTGAAAATCTGTGCTCTCGAACCAGCTGTGGCCTGAGAGAAGTTGTTTCAGTACAATTGCAAAAAGCACATCTTCCTGACAATGCGAAATTAGCCCAGTTATGTCCTGTCTACAAAAATCGGGAAAAGTCCAATCCGCCCATTAACTACCCCATCAGTCTACTCTCAATCATCAGCAAAATGTGGAAGGTATCGTCGACAGTGCTATCAATAACCACTTACTCAGTAACACATCGCTGACCGATGCTCAGTTTGTATTCCACCAGGGGCACTCAATTCGAGACTTCATTACAACCTTGGCCAAACATGGAAAATAGAGCTGTATTCGAGAGGTGACAGTGTCTGCCTTTGACATCAAGGTAACATTAGACCTAGTATGGGATCAAGGAGCCCGAGCAAAACTGGAGGCAATGGGAAAGAGAGGGGAAACGCTCCCCGAGATGAAGTCATACCTAACACAAAGGTATGTCCTCGGGGCAGTGTTTGCCAGAGTGGTTGGGGAGGGTTAAACTAAAATGGCAGGGGGATGGGAAACTTTGCAAGGAGCCAGAGGAAGGGTGATCAAGGAAAAGAACCAAAGGGGAATAAGAAAAGTGATAGGCAGAGAAATCAAGGGCCAGAATCAAACAGGGCCACAGTGAAAAATAGTGGGAAGGAGACAAGTAATGTTAAAAAGACAAGCCTTGTCTTTGTGACTTAACGTGTGGATTATTAACAATCTTCTTCTTTGTCCTCCTTGTCTCCAGATACAATGGGTAAGCGCCGGGAGGTGGTCAGTGCTTTGTGCAGCAGTGCTTGGAGTGGCTATAAAGGCCAATTCGAGAGTGACAGACACTTCCACATGTGCTGCAGATAAAATTGGTTGTCAGGGCTGTTGCACAGTTGGCTCTCCCCTTGCATTTCTGTCTTTTTTCCTGCCAACTGCTCAGTCTCTTCGACTCACCACGCTTTAGCCCCGCCTTTATGGCTACCCACCAGCTCTGACGATCACTGGCAACTGACTCCAACGACGTGTGATCAATGTCACAGGACTTCATGTTGCGCTTGCAGACATCTTGAAAGCAGAGACATGGACGGCTGGTGGGTCTGGTACCAGTGACGAGCTCACTGCACAATGTGTCCTTGGGGATCTTGCCATCTTCCATGCAGCTCACATGGCCAAGCCATCTCAAGCACCGCTGGGTCTGTAGGATGCATAAGTTGGGGATGTTGGCGGCCTCGAGGACTTCTGTGTTGGAGATACGGTCCTGCCACCTGATGCCAAGGATTCTCTGGAGGCAGCGAACATGGAATGAATTGAAACATCGCTCTTGGCTGAAATACGTTGTCCAGGCCTCACTGCTGTAGAGCAAAGTACTGAGGACACAGGCTTGATACACTCGGACCTTTGTGTTCCGTGTCAGTGCGCCATTTCCCACACTCTCTTGGCCAGTCTGGACATAGCAGTGGAAGCCTTTCCCATGCGCTTGTTGATTTGTGCATCGAGAGACAGGTTACTGGTGATAGTTGAGCCTAGGTAGGTGAACTCTTGAACCACTTCCAGAGCGTGATCACCGATATTGATTGATGGAGCATTTCTGACGTCCTGTCCCATGATATTCAGTTTCTCGAGGCTGATTGTTCGGCCAAATTCGTTGTAGGCAGCCGCAAACCTGTCGATGAGACTCTGCAGACACTCTCCAGTGTGAGATGTTAATGCAGCATCGTCAGCAAAGAGGAGTTCCCTGATGAGTACTTTCCGTACTTTGGTCTTCGCTCTTAGACGGGAAAGGTTGAACAACCTGCCACCTGATCTTGTGTGGAGGAAAATTCCTTCTTCTGAAGACTTGAACGCATGTGAGAGCAGCAGGGAGAAGAAGATCCCAAACAGTGTTGGTGCGAGAACACAGTCCTGTTTCACGCCACTCAAGATAGGAAAGGGGTCTGATGAGGCACCGCTGTACTGGATTGTGCCTTTCATATTGTCATGGAATGAGGTGATGATACTTTGTAGCTTTGGTGGACATCCGATCTTTTCTAGTAATCTGAAGAGACCACGTCTGCTGACGAGGTCAAAGGCTTTGGTGAGATCAATGAAAGCAACGTAGAGGGGCATCTGTTTTTCACGGCCTTTCTCCAGTAGCTGACGAAGGGAGAACAGCATGTCAATGATCAATCTCTCTGCTCGAAAGCCACATTGTGCCTCAGGGTAGACACGCACAGCCAGCTTCTGGAGTCTGTTTAAAGCGACTGGAGCGAAGACTTCCCGACTATACTGAGCAGGGTGACTCCACAGTAGTTGTTGCAGTTACCGCGGTCACCTTTGTTCTTATAGAGGGTGATGATATTGGCATCGTGCATATCCTGTGGTACTGCTCCCTTGTCCCTGCACAGGCAAAGCAGTTTGCAGAGTGCTGAGAGTATAGCAGGCTTAGCACTCTTGATTATTTCAGGGGTAATGCTGTCCTTCCCAGGGGCATTTCCGCTGGCCAGAGAATCAATGGCATCACTGAGTTCCGATTTTGTTCGCTGTACGTCCAGCTCATCCATGACTGGCAGAGACTGGGCTGCATTGAGGGCGGTCTGAGTGACAATATTTTCCCTGGAGTACAGTTCTAGGTAGTGCTCCACCCAGAGGTCCATTTGTTTGCGTTGGTCAGTGGTTGTGTCCCCTGATTTAGATTGGAGGGGGGCGATCTTCTAGATTGTTGGCCCAGAAGCTCTCTTAATGCCATCATACATAATCTCTGATTCTTCCGGTGTCGGAGGCCAGCTGAATATGGCTGCATAGGTGTTGCCAGTAGTCATTTGCGCAGCGCCTGGCTGTTCTTAGTGCAGCATTTCTGGCTGCTTTAAGTGCTACAATTGTTCGCTCGCTGGGGGCTTTCTTGTAGTTCAACAGTGCAATGCGCTTAGCGGCTATGACAGAGTCCAGCTCTTCAAAGTGAGATTGAAACCAGTCTGCATTCTACTTCACACATTTACCATAGGTGATCATAGCTGACACATAGATGGCATCTCTGATGTGGGCCCACTTGGTCTCTGCATCCCCTGTGGGAGTGTTTTGAAGGGCTTGTTCAAGTTGAATTTAGAAATTTATGTAACAGCTGTGGATAAGAAATTCTGCTTGGAGTGATGCAGCTTCTTGGGTTTGAGTCTAACCTTGCTGCACACCAGGGAATGGTCGGTATGAACAATAAAGTGGATGAATTAATTGCGCAATTGGATGTAAACGGGTATGATATCGTTGGGATTACGGAGACATGGCTGCAGGCTGACCAGAGATGGGAAACAAACATCCAGGGTATTTGAAATAAAAACAAGAAATGCTGGAAATACTCAGCAGGTCTGGCAGCATCTGTGGAGAGAGAAGTTAACGTTTCAGGTCAGTGACCCTTCTTCAGAACTGGCAAATATTAGAAATGTAAAAGGTCATAAGCAAGTAAAGTATGCGTGTGGCAAGAGATAACAAGGAGAAGGTGGAAATAGGACAAGGTCACAGAATTGTTGGCCAGAAGGTCATGGAGCAATGAAACATAAATTATGCGTTGAAAGACAAAGCATTCGTACAGAAAGGGTGTTAACGGACTGAAAATTGAACAGCCACAAGTACAAACATGAAAAAAATAGTGGGTAAGCAAATTGATCAAACTAATGTACGGCAGATGAAGTATAATGTGAATAAATGTGATGTTATCCACTTTTGTGGCAAAAACAGGAAGGCAGATTATTATCTAAATGCCAAAAAAACTGAGAGAGGAGAATATCCAACGAGACCTGGTTGTTCTCGTTCGCCAGTCGCTAAACGTAAGCATGCAGGTGCAACAGGTGTTTAAATAAATGCAAATGTTAAAATGGCCTTCATTGTGATAGGATTCGAGTACAGGAGCATGAATGTCTTGCTGCAATTATACAGGGCCTTGGTGAGGCCACACCTGGAATACTGAGCAGTTTTGGTCACCTGATCTGAGGGAGGATGTTCTTGCTCTCGAGGGAGTGCAACGAAGGTGTACCAGACTGAATTTTGGGATGGCGAGACTGACGTATGAGAGATTGAATTGGTTAGGATTATATTCGCTGGAGTTCAGAAAAGTGAAGGGGTGGGGGCGGGGGTGGGTGGTGGGTGTGGGGTGGGGGCAGGTTGTGTGTGTGTGGGGGTGGGGAGGGGGATCTCATAGAAACCTATAAATTTCTAACAGGCCTTGACAGGGTAGATGCAGGAAGGATGTTCCCGATGGAGGGGGAGTCCAGAACCAGTGGTCATAGTCTAAGGATACGGGGTAAACCATTGCTCAGTGACACTCAGTTTGGGTTCCGCCAGGGCCACTCAGCTCCTGGCCTCATTATAGCCTTGGTTCAAACATGGACAAAAGAGCTGAACTCAAGAGGTGAGGTGAGAGTGACTGCCCTTGACATCAAGGCAGCCTTTGACTGAGTATGGCATCAAGGAGCCCTGGCAAAACTGAGGTCAAGGGAAATCAGGGGGAAAGCCCTTCGCTGTCTGGAGTCATACCTGGTGCAAAGGAAGATGGTTGTGGTTGTTGGAGGTCAATCATCTGAGCTCCAGGATATTACTGCAGGAGTTCCTCAGGGTAGTGTCCTAGGCCCAACCATCTTCAATTGCTTTATCAATGGCTTTCCTTCAATCATAAGGTCAGAAGTGGGAATGTTCGCTGATGATTGCACAATGTTCAGCACCATTCGTGACTCCTCAGATACTGAAGCAGTCCGTGTAGAAATGCAGCAAGACCTGGACAATATCCAGGCTTGGGCTGATAAGTGGCAAGTAACATTCGCGCCACACAAGTGCCAGACAATGTCCATCTCCAACAAGAGAGAATCTAACCATCTCCCCTTGACATTCAACAGCATTACCATCGCTGACTCCCCCACTATCAACATCCTAGGGGTTACCATTGACCAGAAACTGAACTGGAGTAGCCATATAAATACCATGGCTACAAGAGCAGGTCAGAGGCTAGGAATCCTGAGGCGAGTAACTCAGTTTCTGACTCCCCAAAGCCTGCCCACCATCTACAAGGCATAAGTCAGGAGTGTGATGGAATACTCTCCACTTGCCTGGATGGGTGCAGCTCCAACAACACTCAAGAAGCTCAACACCATCCAGGACAAAGCAGCCCGCTTGATTGTCACCACATCTACAAACATTCACTCCCTCCACCACCGACGCACAGTGGCAGCAGTATGTACCACCTACAAGATGCACTGCAGCAATGCACCAAGGCTCCTTAGACAGCACCTTCCAAACCCGCGACATCTACCAACTAGAAGGACAAGGGCAGCAAATACATGGGAACACCACCACCTGCAAGTTCCCCTCCAAGTCACACACCATCCTGACTTGGAACTATATCGCCGCTCCTTCACTGTCACTTGGTCAAAATCCTGGAACTCCCTTCCGAACAGCAGTGTGGGTATACCTGCACCAAATGGACTGCAGCGGTTCAGGAAGGGAGCTCACCATCACCTTCTCAAGAGCAATTAGGGATGGGCAATAAATGCTGGCCTGGCCAGCGTCGCCCACATCCCATGAATGAATTTAAAAAAATTCAGGACTGAGATGAGGAGACGTTTCTTCACCCAGAAAGTGGTGAACCTGTGGAATTCTCTCCCCCAGAAAGCAGTTGAGGTCAAAACATTGTATGTTTTCAAGCTCTTGGGCTCAAAGGGATCGATGGATGTGGGGGAAAAGCAGAAACAGATTAGTGAGTTGTATGATCAGCCATGATCAGAATGAATGGCGGACCAGGCTCGAAGGGCCGAATGGCCTACTCCTGCTCCTATCTTCTATACTTCTATTTTAAAAGGCAGATGGTTGTGTTGTTGGGCGTCAATATTCTCAGCTCCTGGACATAATTGCAGGAGTTCCTCAGAGTCTTGTCCTGGACCCAATCAACTTCAGATTCTTCATCAATGACCGTCCCTCCATCACGAGGTCAGACGTGGGGATGCTCGCTGATGATTGCACTATGGTTGGTACCATTCTCGACTCCTCAGACACTGAAGCAGTCCATATGCATATGCAGCAAGGCCTGGACTACAGTCAAGCTTGGACTGATAAACGGCAAGTTACAGTCACACCTCACAATTGCTGGACAATTTTCATCCCCAACAAGAGAAATTCTAAACATCTCCCCTTGAAGTTCAACGGCATTATCATCGCTGAATCCTCCACCATCAACATCCTGGGGATTAGCCTTGCCCAGAAACCTGGAACAGCGATAAACATACTGTGGCTGCAAGAGTGGGTCCGGGGCTGGAAATTCTGCAACTCACCTTCTAACTCCCCAAAACCTGTCCACCATCTAGAAGGCAGAAGTCAGGGTGTGATGGAATGCTCTCCACTTGCCTGCATGATTTCAGCCCCAAACACACTCTGAAGGTTCAACAGCATCTAAGACGAACCAACCTGCTTCATCATCACCCTATCCACCACATTAAACATTCACTTGCTCCACTATGGTGCACAGTGGCAGCAGTATGTACCATATACATGATGTACCGCAGCAACTCACCAATGCTCCTTTCACAACTGCTTGCAAACCTGCAACCAGTATCACTTCGAAGGACAAGAGCAGCAGATGCATGGGAACACCGCCACCTGCATGCCTCCCTCCAAGTCACACAGCATCTTGACCTAGAACTATATTGCTGGGTCAAAATGCCGGAATTCCCTCCCTAACATCACTGTCTGAGTGCCTCCCCATATAGACTTCAGCGGTTCAAGAAGGCAGCTCACCATCACCTTCCCAAGCACAATTACTGATGGGCAGTAAATGCTGGCATTGCCAGGGACTCTCATATCCCAATAAGGAAGAAGAAAAATAATGGGTAATTATCTGAAGAGATACATTTGCAGAGCTATGTTGAAAATGCAGATGTGTTGGACCAGCTGAGTTGCTCTTGCAGAGAGACAGGATGCACAAGAAAGGCCATAGGATCTCCTTCTGTACTGTAACAATTTTGTTATTCTATTCTATTCTGTTGTAAAAAGAGAAATTTGGCTTCAACTGCACAATATGCTGGTTAGACCATACCTGGAATACTGTGTATAGTTTTGGTCGCAGCACATTATAAAGGATACACATTGGCCTTGGAAACAGGGCAGTGAAATTTCACCAGAATGCAGCCAAGGCTCTAATGGTTAAATTATGAGATGTGATTAATTAAAATAGGCTTGCATTCCATAGACTTTGGGAGGTTAATGGGTGATTTGATTGAGTATTTTAGGATCAGGAAATGAATGAGGAGGGTAAATAGAGAGAAACGTCTTTTTCACTTGATCATTGTGGACAGGAAGCTAACTAGAAAAATTGTACTCAATTTTAAATGGTGAGGGAGCATTCCTTTTCTCCCAGTGTGCACATTCTGTCATGAATCTACCTGTTGAAAGGCACTGTGAGGGTTTCAGAGCACAGCTACTGAAACATCTGCAGATGGTGAATATCCAGACTCCTTTTGAATGAGTCGAGTGTTTCTGCCCCAACTACCCATTTAGATAGTGAGTTCCAAACCCTCACCACCCTCTGGGTGAAAAGACTTCTCCTCATCTCCCATCTCCCTTCTAACTTTTCTACCAATCACTTTAAATCTATGCCCCTCGTCTCTGATCTCTCTTCCAAAGTAAATAGGCCAGTCACCTCCACTCTATCCAGGCCCCTCAACATCTTGTACATTTCAATGAGATCTCCCGTCAGCAATCTCTGTTCCAAGAACAACCCGAAAATAAATTAACAACTCCATTTCCCATAAGATTCACAAAGCTGGAGACTGGATTTTCCTTTTTGTACCTTTCAATTTTTCGCACTCCCAAGTGCAAATACTTTCCAAAACCGCCTCGCTGTCCTTCACCTTTCATCATGCCCAGGGATGAGGAAATTCAGTTATGTGGAGATTCTGGGCACGTGGCGGCCAAATACAAAGCAGCTGCAAGCAGGAAGGCCACCAGACAAAGGACTGGAAGTAGAGTAAGTGCTGCAACATGTGTGATGAGGACACCTGGACAGGACCTACCCAAAACGCAGCCTCAGTTACACACAGGCAGAAATAATCTAGGAGGAACAGGAGGAAGGAACAGCAAACATGTCTGCTGCAAAGTTCCAAAATGTGAACCACATTGACTCACACAGAGTGAACAGTCATAAACACCAAGAGTGATGAAAGCCTAAAGAGAGACAGCCAGGACAAAACAGTGCCACTAATTTGGCTGAGTTCTGTTTCATTTCTGACTTCTTAAAATTTATTTCATGGGATATGGGCATCGCTGGCAAGACTAGCATTTATTGCCCATCCCTAATTTCCCTTGAGAAAGTGGTGGTGAGCTGCCTTCTTGAACCACTGCAGTCCATGTGGTGTCCGTGCACGGACAGTGCTGTTAGGGAGGGAGTTCCAGGATTTTGATCCAATATCAGTAAAGGAACGGTGATATATTTCCAAGTCAGGTTGGTGTGTGGCCTGGAGTGGAACTTGCAGATAGTGATGTTCCCACTCATCTGCTGTCCTTGCCCTTCCAGGTGGCAGAGGTCACGCGTTCGCAAAGTGCTGTCGAATTGCAAAGTGTTGTTAAAGGAGTTGTGGTGAGTTGCTGCAGTGTATCTTGTAGATGATACACACTGCTGCCACTGTGCTTTGGTGGCAAAGGGAGTGAATGTTTGTGGTGGTGGATGGGCTGCCAATCAAGTGGGCTGATATGTCCCGGATGATGTTGAGCTTCCTGAATGCAGCTCCAATATCATTCAAGTAAGTGGAGAGTATTCCATCACACTCCTGACTTGTGTCTTGTAGATGGCGGACAGGCTTTGGGGTGTCAGGTGTTGGGTTAATCGCTGCAGAATTCCCAGCCTCGGACCCGCTGTTGTAGACACAGTATGTATGTGGCTAATTCAGTTCTGTTTCTGGTCAATGGCATCCCCCAAAGTTGTTGATAGTCGGGGTTTCAGTGATCATAATTCCATTGAATTGGGGTTCCATTCCCAATGCGGTCATAATTTGTGTTCTCTCGGTGACCAATGGTGCACCACAGGGATCGGTGCTGGGACCCTTGCTGTTTCTCATATCAGCAGAAAAGCTGCTCAGGTGGAAAGTCCAAAATAAAAGCATGACATGTTAGAAAGATTCAGCAGATCAGGCAGCTTATGTCGAGAAATCCTCTTCACTGAAAAAGATCTTTCTCAAACAATTGTGTTAGACTATCGCAGCTGCTTCAGTGGGACTGTGAATGTATAATGGTGAATACTCTGTGTTGTGGTCACAGCAACTCCAAATCCAGACAGAGCTTGCTTTATGTCTTAAACCGGCTGCTGCACCAACTAATGGAATGCAACAAGTAACCAATCCTTACTTCTTGAAAATGAATTTCTTCTTGATGGTGAAAAAAAACTACTGTCTCCTTTTACAGTATTTCACTTACACATGCCTGTGCTTCACGTTCCAACATTCAAACCCGCCCCTTCTCTCAGATTATTCCTTCCACTATTAACACTGACTTGCTTCCATTTCATTTCACTGCGGCTTAGCTGACTGTAACATTCACTTTCACGGTCTTAAAGCGGTTAACATCGCTCGGTTACCACCGCTGTTTCGAGGCTGCACACGTTCCATTCACACCAATGTTCATTTGGACCTTGAACTGAGTCTATCCAGTTAGGTCCGACCGCTCGGCAGACACATGCTACAAAAGCAGGGCTGGCCTTTGGAAGGCCAGCGGTGGGTTGTTGACAATATTTCTTTGAGGAATCTTCTTTGCCAAGGGATGTGAATTGATGAACTGGGTTTTGTTTTCATGGCAGATGATGTTTTTCTCATGAAATGTGTTCTGTGATGAATTAATGGAGAAAGAAACTGGAACACACTACCTGAAGGGGTGGGAGCGGCAGGAATACTCACAACATTTAATAAGTATTTAGATGAGCACTTGAAACGCCATAGCATACAAGGCTGCGGGCCAAGTGCTCAAAATGGGATTAGAATAGATGGGTGCTTGATAGCTGGCACAGATACGATGGTCCGAAGGGCCTATTCCTGTGTTGCATAGCTGTATCACTCTAAAGTTGATGAGGGTAGTGGTAATGTGATTGATGTTGTGGAGATGGAGTTTAAAAAGCATTTGGTGAAATACCACATAATCAACTTGTTAGAAAAATTAAAGTGATGGAATTAAAGGACCAGTGGCAGCGCGGATACATAATTTTCTGAGGTCCATAAAACAGAGAATAGCGAGAAGAGAAGAGGACTGATTTCCAGGGTGATGGGGAAAAGCTGGATTGTGGGATTAAACTGACTGATTTTTCAAAGAGCCGGTGCAGGCTCAGCGGGTCGAGAGGATTCCTTCTGTGTTGTAAACTACACTGATTCCATCATGGGAATTTTAACATACACTGGGAGATGCAACTCAACTCAAGGCTCAAAGACAATGATTCCCCAGAATATGTCTAATTTCAGCAATTGTCTAATGCATTGTACCAATGATTTAATTAGAAGAGCAAACGGCATCTGAGCTGTGATGGCCGAGTGGTTAAGGCGTTGGACTTGAAATCCAATGGGGAATTTCCCTGCGCAGGTTCAAACCCTGCTCGCAGCGGCTTTGTGTCGTTTTTCTTGAGTTGACTGCTCACTTTGCTGGTTGGAAATGTTCAAATGTCTCAGTATCGATCAGAGATCGTGGATTTGTCATAAACTGAACAAAAGGCAAAAAATGTGTGAGAAATAAACAAACAAATCAGCCTGTTGAAGGTGTAGAAATGGGAAAAGCAGCTAATATTGAAAGGCGTGGGTGAGCTTCACTGGTGTTCTAGTGGTGTGGGCTCAATGCATTCACTCTCGCATTCTGGGTTCGATTCCTGGTCAGAAAGTAATCAGTTTTTTTACTGTGATGACAACTCTCACAAACGTGACTGACATTAAAAAGAAACAGCAAATGGTTCGCAACTCTGCCGGTCATAGAGTTATACAGCAGAAAAACAGGCCCTTTGGCCAATCGTGTCTGTGCCGGTCATGAAGAACCTAACTATTCTAATCCCATTTTTCAGCACTTGGTTTTTTTTAAATTTCCAAAATATACTTTATTCATAAAAATCTGTGAAAATTACATTGCCAAACAGTTTCCAAACAGCACCAAAAAATACAAACATTGCAAGGGATTTCAGTTTCCTTCAATACTGTCATGAGTTTCTTCCCAACCCTTCTGTTTCACAATTGTCATGTCAATTACAGTTTTACATTTACAGCAATTGAGAATATTAACGATACAGTTCGAGGGGTTTCTCATTGATCCAGCCCCTCAGTCCAGCTTGGTGGGGGAACCTGACACTGTGGTCTTTCCCCATTGAGCCTTTGCTGCGGCTGCCCCAAGCTTTTGTGCGTCCCTCAGCACGTAGCCCTGGACCTTGGAATGTGCCAGTCTGCAACATTCGGTGGTGGACAACTCTTTGCGCTGAAAGACCAGCAAGTTTCGGGCAGACCAAAGGGTGTCTTTCACCGAATTGATAGCCCTCCAGCAGCAGTTGATGTTTGTCTCGGTGTGCGTCCCTGGGAACAGCCCGTAGAGCACAGACTCCTGTGTGACAGAGCTGCTTGGGATGAACCTTGACAAAAACCACTGCATTTCTTTCCACACCTGCTTTGCAAAGGCACATTCCAGGAGGAGGTGGGCGACCATCTCTTCCCCACCACAGCCAACGTGGGGGCACTGTGCGGAGGGGGCGAGACTTCGGGTGTGCATGAAGGATCTGACGGGGAGGGCCCTTCTCACCACCAGCCAAGCTACGTCTTGGTGCTTGTTTGAAAGTTCTGGTGATGAGGCATTCCGCCAAATGACTTTGACGGTCTGCTCGGGGAACCATCCGACAGGATCCACCGTTTCCTTTTCCCGTCGGGCCTTGAGGACATTCCGTGCAGACCACTGCCTGATGGACCGGTGGTCAAAGGTGTTTTCCCGCAGAAACTGCTCCACGAAGGATAGGTGGTACGGCACCGCCCAACTGCACGGAGCGTTCCGCGGCAATGTGACCAGGCCCATCCTTCGCAACACCGGGGACAGATAGAACCTCAGCACGTAGTGACACTTGGAGTTTGCGTACTGGGGATCTACACACAGCTTGATGCAGCCGCACACGAAGGTGGTCATCAGGATGAGGGCCACGTTGGGTACATTTTTCCCGCCCTTGTCCAGAGATTTGAACATCGTGTCCCTCCGGACCCGGTCCATTTTAGATCCCCAGATGAAGCGGAAAATGGCTCGGGTGACAGCCACGGCACAGGAGTGGGGTATGGGCAAGACCTGCGCCACGTAGAGCAACAACGTGAGCGCCTCGCACCTGATGACCAGGTTCTTACCCACAATGGAGAGAGATCGCTGCCCCCACATGCCCAACTTTTGTCGTACCTTGGCTACTCGCTCCTCCCATATTTTGGTGCACGCCCCGGCCCTTCCGAACCATATCCCCAGCACCTTCAGGTAATCTGACCTGATGGTGAAGGGGACAAAGGATCGGTCAGCCCAGTTGCCAAAGAACAATCGCCTCGCTCTTGCCGTGGTTAACTTTAGCTCCCGAGGCCAGTTCGAACTGGTCGCAGATGCTCATCAGTCTGCGCACGGACAGCGGATCCGAGCAGAAAACGGCGACGTCATCCATGTACAGGGAGGTTTTGACCTGAGTGCCTCCGCTGCCTGGGATTGTCACCCCTCTTATGCTCGCATCCTTCCTAATAGACTCAGCAAAGGGTTCAATACAGCAAACAAACAAGACCGGGGACAGAGGACAGCCCTGTCTGACTCCAGATTTGATCGGGAAACTTTCAGATTCCCACCCGTTGATTCAGCACTTGGTCCGTAGCCTTGTATTCTTGCCGTTTCAAGTGCTCATCGAAATACTTGGTAAATGTTGTGAGGGTTCCTGCCTGTCCCAACCCTTTTCAGCCAGTGTGGTCCAAATTCCAAACACCCTCTGAGTGAACTTTTTCCCTCAAATCCACTCTAAACCTCCTGCCCCCTACCTTAAATCTATGCCCCCTGGTTATTGACACGTCCGCTAAGGAAAAAGTTTCTTCCTGTCGAACCTATCAATGCCCCTCATAATTTTGTAAACCTCAATCGTGTCCCCCCTCAGCCTTCTCTACTCTAAGGAAAATAACTCGAGCCATTTCAGTCTCTCTTCATAACTGAAATGCTCCAGGTCAGAAAACATCATCGTGAATCTCCTCTGCACCCTCTCCAGGGCAATCACATCCTTCCTATAGTGTGCTGCCCAGAGTACTGTGCACAGGACACCAGCTGTGGCCTAACTAGCATTTTGTACAGTTCCATCATAACCTCCCTGCTCTTATATTCTGTGCCTCGGCTAATAAAGGCAATTATCCCATATGCCTGCCTAACCACCTCATCTGCCAGTGCTGCTGCTTTCAGTGGTCTATAGACAAGTACACCAAGGTCCCCCAGACATTCTGTACTTCCTAGGGTCCTACCATCCATTGCATATTCCCTTGCCTTGTTAGGCCTCCAAAATGCATCACCTCACACTTATCAGGATTAAATTCCATTTGCCACTGCTCCACCCATCTTACCAGCCCCTCTATATCGTCCTGTAATCTAAGGCTTTCCTCCTCACTATTTACGACACCACCAATTTTCGTGTCATCTGCGAATTTACTGATCATACCTCCTATATTCACGTGTAAATCATTCATGTACACTACAAACAGCAAGGGTCCCAGCAGTGATCCCTGCGCTACACCACTTGTCACAGGCTTCCACTCACAAAAACAACCCACGACGACCACCCTCTGCCTCCTGCCACTAAGCCAATTTTTGATCCACTTTGCCAAAGTTCCCTGGATCCCATGGGCCCTTATCTTCATAACCAATCTCCCATGCGGGACTTTATCAAAAGACTTACTAAAGTCCATTTGACTACATAAACTGGTTTACCCTCATCTACACATCTAGTCACCACCTCAAAGAATTCAATCAAGTTAGTTGGACACGATCCCTCCCTGACAAAGACATGTTAACTATCCCTAATTAATCCCTGCCTCTCCAAGTGGAGATTAATCCAGTCCCTCAGAATTTCTTCCAATAGTTGCCCAACCACTGATGTTAGACTCACCGGTCTGTCATTACCTGGTTTATTCCTGGAACCCGTCTTGAAGAAAGGTACCATATTCGCTGTCCTCCAATCCTCTGGTATGTCTCCTGTAGCCAGATAGGATCTGAGAATTTGTGTCAAAGCCCCTGTGATCACCTCCCTTGCCTCACATCTTAGCCTGGGATACATCGCACCTGGGCCTGGGGATTTATCAAATTTTAAGCCCGCTAAAACAGCTAATGATTCCTCCCTTTCAATGTTAATGTGTTCAAGTATATCACAATCACCCTCCCTGATGTCTACACCCACATCGTCCTTCTCCATAGTGAACACAGATGAAAAGTAATTTTTAAAACCTCACCTATAACCTCCGGCTCCACACACAGATTGCCACTTTGGCCCCTAATGGACCCCTGTTTTGCCTGTAGATTCTATACCCTGGAATATTAAGCTGCCAGTCCTGCCCCTCCATCAATCATGTCTCTGTGATATCAATAATATCTTAATCCAATGTGATAATCTTCGCCCTCAATTCATCTGCCTTACTGGTAAGATTCCTTTCATTAAAATAGATGCAATCCAGCCTTGCATTTTTCACTTGTGCCTTAACAATATTTGCTCTGCCTTCCACACTGACTCAGTTTCTCTTTTATATTTGGCTGTGCATCACCCCCTACTGTACCTCCACTTTGTATCCCATCCCCCTGCCAAATTATGTTAGCACCCAGCAACCCCACCCACCCCGCCCCCGCACCCCCCGCCCCCCCACCCCAGCCTCGGACCCCCAACAGCACTAGCAAACCTCTCAGCAAGATTTTGGTCCCGTTCCAGTTCAGGTGCAACCCACGCAACTTGTACGCCAGAAATATACCCAGTGATCCCTCCTGCACCATCTCCTCAGCCACGCATTCATCTGCTCTATCCTCCTATTCCTATACTCACTCACACGTGGCACCAGGAGTAATCCGGAGAATACACCGTTTGAGATCCTGTTTTTCAATCTTCTACCTAGCTCCCTAAATTCTTGTTGCAGTGCCTCATCCCTCTTTCTGTCAATGTCGGTGTGTACCACGACCTGTGAATGTTCACCCTCTCCCTTCAGAATGTCCTGCAGCTGCTCCATGACATACTTGACCAGAGCACCAGGGAGGCAACATACCACCCTGGATACCGTTTCCCACCACAGAAACGCCTATCTGTGCACGTCACGATAGAATCCCCTATCACTATAGCTCTTCCACATTTTTTCCTGCCCTGCTGTGCAGCTGAGCCACCTGCGGTATCTGTGGAGAGAGCGAAACACAATTAAAGGTCCAGGTCGGTGACTGTGCAGCAGAGCTGAAGAAGTCAGAGACGAAACTGGTCGCTAACAGTTATAGAGACAGAGCTTGGGATGGAAAGGGGAACATGTAAGAACACAGAGTGATGAACTGATGAAAGTGAGGAAAAGGCCAGGAAAATATGGGTGGCAGGCAATGGGGCAGATATTTCTGCCTGCTGCTCAACCTGCACAAATATCATTCCTGATCAACCAATCACAACTGCTCTGTCAACGAATCATGCTGGACCGAATGGCCTCCTTCTGTACTGTACGTTTCTGCTATTGTATGTTCATTAACAGCACTGCTGCTGCCTTCACAGTCATTCTACCAACTTACAACCCATTAGAGCCAAATACACATTGAAAACCAGTGAGAAATTATGCAGAGTTTGAAATATAAGCAAGTGGTAAAAGATTGGAAGGAGAGTGTGACTGGGGATAATTGCTAATGGGAACAACTCTTACACATTCCAGTATTCAGTATCTGGAAGAAGCAGGAAGATGAGATCACAGTGCTTGTTTATCCCATTATCTGCAACACCCATTGTTTCCCAATGTCCTCCATCTTTCATTCCCATTCCTGGCTTTCCAGGGAAATCTGGGTTTCATGAATTCGATGTGTTCACATCAGGCATCTAACTCACCTGGGAGCTGGGGGAACAGAGAGAGCTGGAGAAAAAGCAATGATAGAAGCTGAAGGAGATCCCACATGAAACTGGCAGAATTTGATGTGTGTCAGTTGTTTCTATTGATGTTTGATGGCAGTGTGCTGCTTTGTACATTGATGAGGTTGGTTCATCTTGGAAATTGAAAATTGTACATCTGCAGCTTTGTGCTCATGTCAACACATTCTGTGCTGTCATTGCCTGAACAAGGCTTTTGTGTTTCAGGTAAATATTTGATTGTTTTAATGAGAAACTAATCTGTGGTGAAAATGGCCTGAAGTGAATAAATAGCAAATGTAGCGTGGAGCAGCTCACTTGTAGTGAATTCTGGTAGATTCCCTGGTGGTCTTGTGGAATTCAATGCTTTCTACATCGCAGACATGGTTATATTGCTAGTCAAGGAATGAAACACGGTCAGGGAATGAAATTTTCTTGCTGCTGTATGAAATGACACAAAAATACATTCCTTGCTGAATAAAAACGTCATAAAGCTCATTAGGAATAATATTTGTTCTTCTGTTTTCTTTGTTCTTTTGTTCTCTTTTGCACCACCTCACTTTATTTGCTTAAAATCTATTACATTGCTAACCTTTGCCAGTTCTAGTGAAATGTCGCTGACCTTAAACGTTAACTCTGCCGCACTCTCCACAGATGCGGTCAGACTTGCTGAATATTTCCAGCACGTTTTGTTTTTATTTCAGATTTCCAGCATCTGCAATATTTTGCTTTTATATTAGGGTTGTTGCGACAGGCGTACTTCTTTTATTCTTCATCAATTTTAACAAGTTGCAACATGGCAGACTGGCAGATATGAAGCAGTGTCACTGAGCAGCACGAACAGAAATCGGTATTAGACTAAAATCACAATTATCTATCACTGTGTACTGTGAGGGCACTTCATGATGAAACGGTCACTGCTTAAGAAAATTCTTAAAGAGAGCATTTCCTCTTGCATGTTTATCTCTGCTAACATTCGCCATTGTATTTTGAGATGAAGCTGCACCATGAAACATTCCGATGTCTTGAAAATGTGCAACCTCCCCATGTAGAAATTGACTCCACACTCCCCATGTGATAGGTAAGGATACTCACCACTGAACTAAAAAGGAAGGAATACAACTCATAGTTGTGTATCCGCGACAGAAGCATCAGTCCAAGAATCGCACTGTTCACAGACCTGGGTTCATCCACCAGCCCCTGAGGGAGGATTTTTATTCCAGACAGACACCGAGGAGAGGGAAACAAAGAGAAAAAGAGAGAAAACGAGAAAGGGAATGGCAGAGTGTGGAGTAGATGCTGAAAGGAACAGATTCACTCCACAATTCCATATTTTACTTCACTGAGACTGACAGACAGAAAGTAAGAAAAGAAAAGAAAGCAGCACCTTTCACGTCCCCAGGATCTCACAAAGCGCTTTACAGTCAAGGAAGCACTTTTAAAGTGTGGTCACTGCAGTCATTTAATGGCAGAGAGAGAGAGAGTTGGACAAAAATGCTGATCCATCAGATGTCAAAATATGATCTTAAGAATTGCATCTCAATATAGAATCTTTCTTTCCAGGTCTATAAAAATCTTGCTGTTTGTTTGATTCCGGATCAGCAAATGTGAACCTGAAGCTCAGTGACTAAATTTCGCCTCTAATACCTGATGAAACAGGGACAAAGCATCGCAAATTCTATCAGGTCACCTTCCAGCCTTCTCTATTTTCGAGGTTTTCCTGTTGTTTTCAGCTCTCTGTTCTGGTAAAAGTTGTCAGTGAACGTTTATTTTCCTGTTCCCTGTGAGAGCTGGCAGCGGTGGAAACAATTCCTAATGTCCGAGGGATTTCACTTTGTTTTTTTTAAATTTATTAATTCATTCTCTCGATGTATTCATTACCTAACCACTCGACTATAACTACTCGGTCTATATCTGTTTAAATGTTGCTCAGTTAAAATTTAAATCATCCTCTGCTTTTTAATACACCGGCAGTTAGTCGCTGAACAGTCTCCACTCAAGAAAATGCAGAAAGAGACAATCTCGTCTTTTATTATTTTTACCCTGCTACTTTCCACTGCAACATTTTAAAATGATGCTACACAACTAAAATAAATCAAGTTTGTGAAGGTAAAATTCCAGTCACCTCCTCAGGGAATTGAACCACATTGACACACATAGAACAAAACACACAGATATGTACACCAAGAGTGAGGGAGGCCGAAAGAGAGACAGACAGCCGGAAAGAAAGAGTGTCTCCAATTTGGCAGATTTTTGTTCCATTTCTAAAGGTACATTTTGAAATGCAAATGAGAAAATCCTGGAGGGATTGAAAGGTGCAGGATTTTATTTCGTGTAATTGATGATTGGCTCTGCAGGGACCTGGTTAAACTTTGAAATAATCAGAAAGGTAGGCAGCAGGACACGAGCACTCACACACAATTCACAACAGATTGTTAAGTTTATCATCTTAACAACTCGGCGACAACTGCATGCAATAAAGTATTATACCTGGTAAATGGAGTTCGGTCATAAAAGCAGCAGCAAAGTTAAAAATAAACTTGCCCAACTTGGGATGAAACTGAGCACAAAACCAAAAATACAGTTGTTGCTGGAAATCTAAAATAAGAACAGAAAGTGCTGGAAATACTAAGCAGGTTCGCCAGCATCTGTGGAGTGAGAAACAGAGTTAATGTTTCAGGTCAGTGATCTTTCAGCAGATCTCGATGTCACCTTTTCTTCTGCCAATCTTCTTCAATCTGTACTCTCTGGTTTTCCAATCCTTCAGCCATTAGAAACAGTTCCTCTTTAATTCTTCCATCTAAACCCTTCAGTTAAACATTTTTATCAATTCTCCTCTCTCCTTCTCTGCTCGAAAATGAACAACCCCAGCTTCTCCAGTCTGTCCACGGATCTGGAATCTCACATTCCTGAATTATATTTTCCTGAAGATTGATGACGTCAAAAGCCAAAACATTTGATGTTTTCAACGTGGCTGCTGAAATAGCCTGAATGTCATGAGCTTGGAATCATTTTTAGATCATTTAAAGATGAATTTGAAAAAAATCACCACGTGCTAATTTAAAATAACAGTTTAACATTCTGGTTATGCTCCCTGTGTTGATTGCAGTGCAGTATTTCTATAACGTTAGAGTTATCATCCGTCTTGTATTTGGGAACAGTCCCCAGTTCAAAACCACATTGAAACCTTATCAAAACACATTCCATGCAATACTAGGAAAAGCTGAGTGATACACATTCGTCAATACATGTGATCAAATTGCATTAAGTCACAGACCTGTTACATTTGCTTTCCCTCTGTACAGTTCTGTACACTCAAGCTGTCCACAGCGTCTTTCACTCACTTTCGTTTCAACCACTGACATTGCAGAAAGTCATCCTCAAAGTGGAACATTACTGTTGATTTCTGTTCAAATTTGTGGGAGATTATGAAAGGATTACTCCGTGTAGCCTCGGTTAATAACAGCAAGTCTAAGCTGCATGTCACACATGGAAACAAATACATCAATTATTCACTCTTTCCCAGCTCCACAGTGAGTGAGACCGGGACAAGCAGCAATATTCCACCCCAACACTCTCCAATCACCCACTGCCAACACAAAACAACAAATCAATCAGAGGGTTACTGTACATCCGTGGGGCACAGGACACTACAGCCTGGGCCAAACATCCCCATACTCTGAGCACAGACTCAGGAGTGAATGAGTCACAAACAAAAGTAACAACTTTCGAAATCTTTCCATGTAAAATGTGTTCATGTTATTTAAAAGCTGACTGTTCTGCATCTGAAAATGAGCACCATGGAATTTGTGCTTTTCGTGTTTGTCTGTTCAGTTTGCAGTTCAATTTCTGGTGGATACTGAAGAGAATCTCATATCAAAATGATGACACAAAGTAGGTAAATAATAAACCCCAAAACAATTCCTCAATAAAATGGATCGCAATCTTTGGAAGGAGGTGCAGCTAAGAAGTGGAAGATGGGAATGATGTTATTGATGATTGAGTGGAATGTGTTGCATCCTTGAGCTTTTATTGATCAATTTCCTTTTACATCTCGGAACACAGAAAAATGACAACGCCACCGTGGGTTGCCTAGTTACCTTAGGCAGTGGAGCATGAGACTCTTAATCTCCTGCTCATGGGTTAGAGCCCCGTGTTCAGTGTGATTGTTTTAAACTTTGTTGCTGCTTTCACGAGCAAACCCCAGCTCTCCATTCCTCCACCACTGTCACCCGTGCTCAAACTGTGTCTTTCTGCAGCACGCTGTTGTGAATATCACACTTCCTGGTTTACAAGTGAAAAATGTCCTCTGAATCACTGGTCATGTTCGAGACAAGTTTGTAGATGAAGCCTAATGTACAGTGAATGATAATACTTTAAAAGTGGGAAGTTCCAGTGCAGCCTTTGTACGAAAAGAAACTGTTCAGAGTAACAGAATGAGAATGGTCACTTTCTGGGGGACAAATAACATCGGATCCACGTCGAAAAGGATTCCAATGACAATGATCAGATTCATCAGATTCAGGGAGGAAACCTGGAAAACTCATCCTGAACCTCATTTACATGCAGATGAGCTATGAGGAGAGATGGTATAAGGCTGGATTTGTTTTCCTTGAAACAGAGGAAGCTAAGGGGAGATTTAATGGAGGTGCAGAAAATTATGAGGGACCTGGATAGAGTGGGTAGTGAGGACCTGTTTCCATGATCAGAGAGATCAATAACCAGGGGGCATGGATTTAGAAAGAAATAAAGCCTTGCATTTATATAGAGCCTTTCACGACCACTGGAATCCCAAAGCATTTCTGTCACTGCTTTTTCTCCAGCTCCCTCTGCTCCTCCAGAGAAGAAAGTGGAGCTACCAGAAACTAATGTTGTTCAGCAGATGTAGTGCAAAAATATACCTAACAGGCCGATGACAACAGCAAATCTTTTGATGAGCTGAGCTGCAGTGAAGGGTTGGCACCATTAAAAATGTCATTCAGCAGGTCTGGTTCCAAATCTGCTGATAGAAATGACAAGAAAACTTCTCTCTGAATTTCCTCAGTGTCATAATGTCAGAAGGCAAAGATACAAGACAGGAAAGTGTATTTGGCTGTAATGGTTGCAAGATGGCAGAATGACTGTGAATGGCAGTCGCAGTAGTGTTGAGAAAAATATAATTATAAAAATGTACTGCACAGAAAGAGGCCATTCGGCCCGGCGTGCTTATTTGCCCGAGTAATTCCGATTGGTTGATAAGGAGCAATATTTCTGCAAGTTTGAACAGAAGGCAGAAAAACCTATCCCATTATCACCCACATTTTGCCTTGCACCAGCATCTCTTCAGTCAGTATATCACTCTGTCTTGCAACTTTTCACAGCCCTTTGCTTGTTTTCTATTACTCCCCTAGCTCTGTCGCTGTTCTTTTTCCAGCCTGTTACATCTCTGACATCTCCAGCTCTGATGAATGATCATCAACTTGGAAGATTAACTTGTGATCACAATTCTGTAGCATTCACTGTGGTAATGGAGAGGGATAGGTATGTGCAACAGGGCAAGGTTTACAATTGGGGGAAGGGTAGATACGATGCTGTCATTCAGGAATTGAGGAGCATAAGTTGGGAGCATATGCTGGCAGGGAAGGGCACGGTCGAAATGTGGAACTTTTTCAAGGAGCAGATAGTAGGGGCCATTGATAAGCATGTCCCTGTCAGACAGGGAAGGGATGGTCATGTGAGGGAACCGTGGTTGACAAGAGAGGTTGAGAGTCTTGTTAGGAAGAAGAAGGATGCGTATATAAAGTTGAGGAAAAAGGGCACAGGCATAGCTCTGGAGGGATACAAGATGGCCAGGAAGGATCTGAAGAAAGGGATTAGGAGAGCTAAGAGAGGGCATGAAAAATGCTTGGCGGGTAGGATAAAAGAAAACCCCAAGGCCTTTTACGCGTATGTCAGAAATATGAGGATGACTAGGGGGACCATAGGTCCGGTCAAGGACAATAGCGGGAGACTGTGTGTTGAGCCGGAAGAGATAAGTGAGGTTTTGAATGAGTACTTCTCTTCGGTATTTACGAATGAGAAGGGGTGTATTACTGAAGAGGACGGTGTGAAACAGACTGGTAAGCTCGAGGAAGTGCTCGTTAGGAGGGAAGATGTGTTGGGGTTTTTGAATAACTTGAAGATAGACAAGTCTCCCGGGCCTGACGGGGTATATCCAAGGATGTTATGGGAAGCAAGGGATGAAATTGCAGAGCCGCTGGCAATGATCTTTTCATCTTCTCTGCTGACGGGGGTGGTACCAGGTGATTGGAGGGTGGCAAATGTTGTGCCCCTGTTCAAGAAAGGGAATAGGAACAACCCTGGGAATTACAGGCCAGTTAGTCTTACTTCGGTGGTAGGCAAGTTGATGGAAAAGGTGCTGAGGGATAGGATTTATGAGCATCTGGAAAGACACTGCTTGATTCGGGACAGTCAGCACGGTTTTGTGAGGGGTAGGTCTTGCCTCACAAGCCTGATTGAATTCTTTGAGCAGGTGACCAAGCAAGTGGATGAGGGTAAACCAGTGGATGTGGTGTACATGGATTTTAGTAAGGCATTTGATAAGGTCCCCCATGGTAGACTTATGGAGAAAGTCAGGAGGCATGGGATAGTGGGGAATGTGGCCAGTTGGATTAAGAATTGGCTAACTGATAGAAGGCAGAGAGTGGTCTTAGATGGTAAATACTCAGCCTGGAGCCCAGTTACCAGTGGCGTGCCGCAGGGATCAGTTCTGGGTCCTCTCCTGTTTGTGATTTTTATTAACGACTTGGATGAGGAAGTCGAAGGGTGGGTCAGTAAATTTGCAGATGATACAAAGGTTGGTGGAGTTGTGGATACCGAGGAGGGCTATTGTCGTCTGCAAAGGGACTTGGATAGGTTGCAGTGCTGGGCTGAAAAGTGGCAGATGGAGTTTAACCCTGAAAAGTGTGAGGTCGTCCATTTTGGAAGGACAAACATGAATGCAAAATACTGGGTTAACGGTAGGGTTCTTGGGCATGTGGAGGAGCAGAGAGACCTTGGGGTCTATGTGCATAGATCATTGAAAGTTGCAACTCAAGTGGATAGGGCTGTGAAGAAGGCATATGGGGTGTTAGCGTTCATTAGCAGAGGGATTGAATTTAAGAGCCGTGAGGTGATGATGCAGCTGTACAGGACCTTGGTAAGGCCTCATTTGGAGTACTGTGTGCAGTTCTGGTCGCCTCATTTTAGGAAGGATGTGGAAGCCTTGGAGAGGGTGCAGAGGAGATTTACCAGGATGTTGCCTGGAATGGAGAATAAGTCTTACGAGGAAAGGCTGAACATTCTAGGCCTCTTCTCATTAGAAAGGAGAAGGATGAGGGGTGACATGATAGAGGTTTATAAGATGATCAGGGGAATAGATAGGGTAGACAGTCAGAAACTCTTTCCCCGGGTGGAGCAAAGCGTTACAAGGGGTCATAAATTTAAGGTGAAGGGTGGGAGATATAAGGGGGATGTCAGGGGAAGGTTCTTTACCCAGAGAGTGGTCGAGGCATGGAATGCCTTGCCCGGGGAAGTTGTTGAGTCAGAAACTTTAGGGACTTTCAAAAGGCTTTTGGATAGGTATATGGATAAAGGAGAATGATGGGGTATAGATTAAATTGTCCTTGACAGAGGACAAAGGATCGGCACAACATTGTGGGCCGAAGGGCCTGTTCTGTGCTGTATGTTCTATGTTCTATGTTCTATGTTCTATGTTTCCCACTCCTTAGATGAAACAAGAGCTGTTGAGTGATGTCTCTGCCCATTACACGAGTCATCTCCCAATCTATATTAGGATACATTAAATCCCCCATTATTGCTATTCTATAATTCTTGCACCTCTCTGTATATTTGTTCCTCAATAGCTTTCCGACTAGCAGGTGGTCTCTGGAATTCACCCAGCAATCGAAATGTGACTCGATTGTTTTTTTTTAGCTCCAACCAAATACATTCTTTCCTTAATATAAAAGCAAAATACTGCAGATGCTGGAAATCTGAAATAAAAACAAGAAATGCTGGAATCACTCAGCAGGTCTGACAGCATCTGTGAATAGAGAAGCAGAGTTAACGTTTCGGGTCAGTGACCCTTCTTCGGAACCCATTCTTTCCTTGTCCCCTCTAGGACATCCTCAGTCTCCAGCACTGTAACGTTCTCCTCAATTAATACTGCTACCCTTCCTCCTTTCTTTCCGTAGCTATCTTTTCTGCACTCCTTGTAGCCAAGTACATTTGGGACCCAGTTCTGTCCATTTTGAGTCAGGTTTCCGTGATCACGACATCATATTTCCACTTGGGCCTCTGAAACTTGGAACTCACCAACCTTATTTACCACACTCCATGCATTTACATGCTGACACAGTAAACCAAATTTAGATCTTATGGCAGTTGGTGCTTTTCTCACGAAGTGTGTTCTTTGTTGAAGTAATGGAGAAAGTTGATGAGGGCAGCGGTAGTCTGGTTGTTATTGTGTATATGGACTTCAAAAAGACACCTGGTGAAATACCACATAATCGACTTCCAGGAAAAACTAACCTGGATGGAATTAAAGGACCAGTGACAGCGTGGATACATAATTTTCTTGCATACACCTATATTTTCCATGTTTGGACCAAGGTGGTTTTGAGGCCTGAAATTGAGTGCCCCTGGTGGAACCCAAACTGAGTATCGGTCAGCAAGTTGTTACTGAGCAAATGCACTTCATAGCACTGTCAACCACACCTTCCATCACTTTGCTGATGATTGAGAGTAGACAATTGGCCGGATTGGATTTCTCACGATTTTTGTGGACAGGGCATACTTGGGCGATTTTCCAAATTTTCTGTATTGGAGCTGCACTGGAACAGCTTGTCTAAGGACATGGCTTGTTACAGAGCACATGTCTTCCGTATGACTGCTGGGATTTTGTCAGGGCCCATAGACGTTTCTGTATCCAGTGCCTTCGCCCATCTCTTGCTATCACGTGGATTTAATTGAATTGTCTAAAGACTGGCATCTATGATGGTGAGGAACAATTCTCTCTTCAACCCATGACCAATTCACAACTCATTGCAAACTCGCAACCAGTATCACCTGGAAGACGAAAGCAGTAGGTGCATGGGAACAGCACCACCTGCATGCCTCCCTCCAAGTCACTCAACATCCTGACTTGGAACTATATTGCTGAGTCTAAATCCTGGAACTCCCTCCCTAACAGCACTTTGCATGTACCTCACCATATGGACTTCAGTGGTTCAAGAAGGCAGCTCACCACCACCTTCCCAAGCGCAATTAGGGATGGGAAGTATATTCCGGCATTGCCAGGAACCTTCATATCTCAAGAACGAATAAGAAAAAAAATGGATAATGATCTGAGGAAAAAATAAATGTGCAGAGCTGTATGCAAAAGGTGGGTGTGTTGAACCAGCTGAGTTGCTCTTGCAGAGAGCCTGCATTAATATAAAGGGCAGAAACACCTCCTTCTGTGCTGTAACAATGTTATGATTAAATTCTATACTGTTATATAAAGGAGACGTTTTGCTCCAACTACACAATATTTTGGTTAGACCACACCAGGAGTACTGTGCATAGTTTTGGTCTCAGCCCTTTATAAAACATACACATTGGCCTTGGAAACAGGGCAGTGAAAATTCGCCAGAATGCAGCCAAGGCTCTCATGGTTAAATTATGAGGTGTGATTCATTCAAGCAGGCCTGCATTCCTTGGAATATCGGAGTGTAATGGGTGATTTGATTGAGTATTTTAGGATTTGGAAATGAATTAGAATATAGAACATAGAACATAGAACAGTACAGCACAGTACATGCCCTTCGGCCCACGATGTTGTGCCGAACCTTAAACCTACACAAGATCTAATTAACTACCTACCATTTATTCTACTATCATCCATGTACCTATCCAAGAGTCGCTGAAATGCCCCAAATGTATCTGCTTCTGCTACCACCGCTGGCAGCGCATTCCACGCATCCACCACTCTCCGTGTAAAGAACCTTCCTCTGACATCTCTCCGAAACCTTCCTCCAATCACCCTAAAATTATGCCCCCTGGTGATAGCCCTTTCCACCTTGGGAAAAAGTCTCTGACTATCCACTCTATCTATGCCTCTCATCATATTGTACCCCTCTATCAAGTCACCTATCATCCTTCTTCGCTCCAATGAGAAAAGCCCTAGCTCCCTCAATCTTTCTTCAAATTAGTCGGGGACATAGAGAGAAACTTCTTTTTTCCCTTGTTGCTTTAAATGTGGTGCGTTGTGTTCTCATCTTGAATCGTAGAATAACGGAATTATGGAAAGTTTAAGGTACGGAAAGAAGCCACTTGGCCAATTGCGTCTGTGTGGTCAAAAATTGATCCACCCCTTCTAACCCACCTTCCAGCATTTGGTTAGTAGCCCTGAAGATTATGACACTTGAGATGCATATCAAGACTCCTCTTAAATGAGTCGAGGGTTTCTACCTCAACTACCCTTTCAGACAGTGAGTTCCAAACCCCCACCACCCTCTGGATGAAAAGATTGTTCCTCATCTCCCCTCTAGTTTTCCTACCAATCACTTTAAAGCGATGCCCCGAGTCACTGTCCTCTCTGTGAAAGTAAATAGGCCATTCACCTCCACTCTACCCAGGCCTCTCAACATTTTGTACATTTCAATCAGATCTCCCCTCAGCCATCTCTGTTCCAAGAACAACCTCAAAATAAAGTAACAGCCCCATTTTCCAAAGCATTTCTAAAGATTCACAAAGCTGGAGACTAGATTTTCCTTTTGGTACCTTTCGATTTTACACACTCCCAAGTGCAAATACTTTCCAAAACAGCCTCGCTGTCCTTCACCTTGCATCATGTCCAGGGATGAAGAAATTCAGTGATGTGGAGATTCTGGACACGTGGCGGCCAAATACAAAGCAGCTGCAAGCAGGAAGGCCACCAGACAAAGGACTGGAAGTAGAGTAAGTGCTGCAACCTGTGTGATGAGGACACCTGGACAAGACCGACCCACAAACGGAGCCTGAGTTACACACAGGCAGAAGTAATCAAGGAGGAACAGGAGGAAGGAACAGCAAACATGTCTGCTGCAAATTTCCAAAATGTGAACCACATTGACTCATACAGAGTGAACAGTCATATACACCGAGAGTGTCTGAAGCCTGAAGAGAGACAGCCAGGACAAACCAGTGCCACTAATTTGGCTGATTTCTGATAATTTCCCAACGTCTTAAAATTCATTTCGTGGGTTGTGGGCATCGCTGGCAAGACCAGCATTTATTGTCCATCTTTAATTGCCCTTGAGAAGGTGGTGTTGAGCTGCCTTCTTGAACCGCTGCAGTCCATGTGGTGCAGGTGCACCCACGGTGCTGTTAGGGAGGGAGATACAGGATTTTGATCCAATAACAATAAAGGAATGGTGATATATTCCAAGTCAGGATAATGTATAGCTTGGAGGGGAACTTGCAGATGTTCCCACTCATCTGCTGTCCTTGTCCTACCAGGTGGGATAGGTCACGCATTTGGAAAGTTCTGTCGAAGGAATTGTGGTGAGTTGTTGCAGTGCATGTTGTGGACGACACACACTGCTGCCACTGTGCATCGCTGGTGAAGGGAGTGAATGTTTGTGGTGGCGGATGGGGTGCCACTCAAGCAGGCTGCTTTGTCCTGGATTGTTTCGAGCTTCCTGAGTGAGTGCAGCTCCAACAAAATTCAGGTGAGTGGAGAGTATTCCGTCACACTCCTGACTTGTGTCATGTTGCTGGCAGACAGGCTTTGGGGTGTCAGGTGGTCGGTTACTCGTTACAGAATTCACAGCCTCTGACCCCCTCTTGTAGCCACGGTATTTATGTGGCTGGTCCAGGTTAGTTTCTGGTCAACGGTAGCTCCCAGAATGTTGATAGTCGAGGTTTCAGCAATCGTGATGTCACTGAACATCAAGTGGAGGTGGTTAGATTGTCTCTTGTTGGAGATGGTCATTGACTGGCACTTGTGTGACATGAATGTTACTCACCACTTATCAGTCCAAGCGTGGATATTATCCAGGTCTTTTTGCATATGAACATCGACTGCTTCAGTATCTGAAGAGTCACGAATGGTGCTGAAAATTGTGCAATTAGCAACAAACATCCTTACATCTGACCTTATGATGGATGGAAGTCAGTGATGAAGCAGCTGAAGATGGTTGAACCTTGGACACTACGCTGAGGAACTGCTACAATAGTGATCTGGAGCTGAGATGATTGACCTCCAACAACCACAACCATCTTTGTTTGAGCACAGTATGACTCCAATCAGTGGAGAGTTATCCCCCTGATTCCCATTCGCTCCATTTTGCTTGGGCTCCTTGATGTTAAACTCGGTCAAATGCTGCCTTGATGTCAAGGGCAGTCAATCTCACCTCACCACTGCAGTTTAGCTCTTTTGTCCATGTTTGGACCAAGGCTGTAACGAGTTCAGGAGCTGAGTGGCCCTGGCAGAACCCAAACAGAGCGTCACTGAGCAGGTTATTGCTAAGCAAGTGCTGCTTCATCGCACCGTCGCCAACACCTGCCATCACATTCCTGATGATCGGGAGTCGACTGATCGGGTGGTAAATGACCGAG
Source organism: Heterodontus francisci (assembly GCF_036365525.1). Lineage (NCBI taxonomy): Eukaryota > Metazoa > Chordata > Chondrichthyes > Heterodontiformes > Heterodontidae > Heterodontus > Heterodontus francisci. The sequence goes on from NC_090404.1 coordinate 35,221,664, forward strand.
TTGGATTTGTCCTGCATTTTGTGTGCAGGACATACCTGAGCAATTTCCACATTGCCGGGTAGATGCCAGTATTGGAGCTGTACTGGAAAAGCTTGGCTAGGGGAGCGGCAAGTTCTGAAGCACAGGTCTTCAATTCTATTTTCGGAATGTTTTCAGGGCCTTTGCAGTATCTAATGCCTTCCGCAGATTCTTGATATCACGTGGAGTGAATCATATTAGCTGACGATTGGCATCTGTGATGCTGGCGACATCAAAACGAGGCCAAGATGGAACATCCACTCAGCAGTTTTGGCTGAAGATGGATGCAAATTCTTCAGCCTTGTCCTTTGCACTGATGTGCTGGGCTCCCCCATCATTGAGGATGGGTATATCTGATGTAATCTGATCATGCGTTCTCCTCTTTAATGCATCCTGAGCGTTCTTCATCCTATCTGATCGATCCTGACCCTTCCTTAAACACTTTGAGTCTCCTTCTCTAATATCTTCTCTAATATGCTCTATTATTTCATTGATATACTCTGAGAGTCCCTTACTGTCACTGTGCACACTTATAGTCTTTAGATCCTCTGGATAACATATTAACCCCTTATATTCCCTCTCAGCCTCTATAATCCCCATGTCCTTGTGAATTCACTAAGAAACGCTTAGACTCTCTGAAACTATGAAAAAAAAGGTTTTGAAAGCCATGGCACAGATCAATGTGTGTGGAAACGGCTGATTTTACAGTGCATGCAGGAAAATAAAGAGCAAACTTTTGTGTGAGAAGAAGACAGAAATGTTGTGCCTGGAGCTGCACACTTGGGGCAAGTAAACAAAAAAAAAAGGAAACCTTTAACGTGAAAGCAGAAAATTAAAAACAGACAATGCTGGAAACATTCTGCAGGTCAGGCAGCATCTGTGGAGAGATATTCCTTTCACCAGGATACAATTATCCACTTTGATACTTCACATAGCTCCGATCTTATACTCTCCACGTCTCCCTGCAGGAAGTGTTTGGGCTGAAATGATGGTTTCGTAGATTTGAGCAAACAGAGTAAGGCGGCACTGCGGCCTGGGGATGGATGGAACTCAGATTCAGGAATCTTGGATGTGTTGATAAAAGGAATAAAAGAACACATTCTTCTTCAACACAATAACCATGAGGATGGAATTCAAAACCATGTGTGCAGGTGAAATGGATTCATGGGCTATCGACTGAACCTCTCGGTCACATCGTCACAGGAACACGGCTCAGAAAGTTCTCATATTTCCTTCATTCTCATTACAAAGCCCTGGACTCAGAGAGCGCACAGCAAGAAAACTCACTTCTAATTACCAGTCATCAGTGCCAGAATTTAATCTCTATTAGTGTGGTTCTGTGGATTTCTGTTCCAGTCTTATGAGCGACTGGGTTTCCAATCCCAATGCTGTCATAATTTGTGTTAAATCGTCAGAAAAGCTGCTCAGATGGAAAGTTGAAAATAAAAGCAGAAGATGTTGGAAATATTCAGCAGGTCTGTTAGCTTTCGTGGAAAGATCATCTTCACTAAAAAGATCTTTGTCGAACAATCCATGTTAGACTATCACAGCTGATTGAGTGGTACTGTGACTGTATAATGGTGAATACTCTGTGTTGTGGTCACAGCAACACCGATCAAGACAGAGCTTGCTTTATGTCTTAAACCGGCTGCTGGACCTGATAATGGAATGCAGCAAATAACCAATCTTTACTCCATGAAAATGTATTTCTTCTTGATGGATGAAAACTATTGCCTCCTTTTACATAATCGCACGTATACATGCCTGTGCTTCAGGCTCCAAAATTCAAACCCACCTCTTCTCTCAGATTATTCCTTCCAATATTAATACTGACTTCCTTCCATTTCATTTTACTGCAGCTTAGCTGACTGTAACATTCACTTTCAAGTTTTTTTTTTCAAGCCTTTTTATCTTAAAGCCTTTCTGGGCTACCACCGCTGATTCTCGGTGGCACATGCTCCATTCGCACCAATGTTCATTTGGGCCTTGAACTCAGTCCATACATTTAGGTCTGAGTGACCGCTCAGCAGACACACACGACAAAAGCAGGACTAGCCTTTGGAAGGACAGAGTCGGAATGCTGATAATATTTCTTTGGGGAATTTTTTGAGACAAGGGATGTGAATTGAGGAACTGGGTTTTGATTTCGTGGCAGTGTGTGTTTTTCTCATGAACTGTGTTCTTTGATGAAGTAACGGAGACATTTGATGAGGGCAGTGGTAATGTGGTTGCTGTTGTGGAGATGGATTTTCAAACGTCATTTGGTGAAATACCACATAATCAACTTGTTAGAAAAATTCAAGTGATGGAATTAAAGGACCAGTGACAGCCTGGTTCCATAATTATCTGAGGGATATAAAACAGAGAATAGCGAGAAGAGAAGAGGACTGATTTCCAGGGTGATGGGGAAAAGCTGGAGTTTGGGATTAAACTGACTGAACTTCCAAAGAGCCGGCACAGGCTCGGCGGGTCGAGAGGCTTCCTTCTGTGCTGTAAAATTCACTGATTCGATCATGTTAATTTTCACATCAACTGGGAGATGTTATGCAATTCAAGGCTCAAAGACAATGATTCCCATAATATGTGTAGTCAAAGTCAGTTGTATAAAGCATTGTACAGATAATTAAATACAAAGGAGCATGCCTATTGTGTTGTGATGGCCGTGTGGTTAAGGCGTTGTACTTGAATTTCTATGGGGGTTTACCCACGCAAGTTCGAACCCTGCTCACAGCGAAGTTAGTGTCGTTTTCCTCGAGTTGGCTGCTCTATTTGCTTTTTGGAAATGTTCAACTGTGTTGACATCAAACAGATATTGTGGAAGCTGAACAAAAGGTGAGAAATAAACACAAACATCAGCCTGTTCTCACATTGAACAACTTCTCCTTCAACTCCACTCACTTCCTTCAAGGAAAAGGTGTTGCTATGGTACCTCCTTGGGTCCCAGTTATGCCTGTCTTTTTGTGGGAGATGTCGAGCATTCTTTGTTCCAGTCCTACTCAGGCCCCCTCCCCCAACTCTTTTTCTGGTACATTGATGACTGTATCGGTGCTGTTTCCTGCTCCCGCCCCGAACTGGAAAACTTTATTAACTTTGCTTCCAATTTCCACCCTTCTCTCACCTTCACATGGTCCATCTCTGAAACTTTCCTTCCCTTCCTCGACTTCTCTGTCTCTATCTCTGGGGATAGATTGTCTACTAATATCCATTATAAGCCCACCAACTCCCACAGCTACCTCTACTACACTTCCTCACACCCTACCTCCTGTAAGGACTCCATTCCATTCTCCCAGTTTCTCCATCTCCGTCGCATCTGCTCTGATGATGCTACCTTCCATTACGGTGCTTCTGATATGACCTCCTTTTTCCTCAACCGAGGATTCCACCCCCCCCACCCCCCACTGTTGTTGTCAGGGCCCTCAACCGTGTCTGGCCCATTTCCCGCACCTCTCCCCTCACCCCCTCCCCTCCCTCCCAGAATAGTGACAGGGTTCCCCTTGTCCTCACTTTCCATCCCATAAGCCTCCATATCCAAAGGATCATCTTCCGCCATTTCCGCCACTTCCAGCGTGATGCCACTACCAAATACATCTTCCCCTCCCTTCCCCTGTCAGCATTCCGAAGGGATCGTTCCCTCTGTGACACCCTGATCCACTCCTCCATTACCCCTACCACCTCGTCCCCGGCCCATGGGACCATCCCCTGCAATCGCAGGAGGTGTAATGCCTGTCCATTTACCTCCTCTGTCCTCACTATGCCAGGCCCCAAACACTCCTTTCAGGTGAAGCAGTGATTTACTTGTCCATCTTTCAATGTAGTATACAGTATTCGCTGCTCGCAATGTGGTCTCGTCTACATTGGGGAGACCAAACGCTGACTGGGTGGCTGGTTTGCTGAACACCTCCCCTCAGTCCACAAGCAGGACCATGAGCTTCCAGTTGCTTGCCATTTCAACACTCCCCCCTGCTCTCATGTTCACATCTCTGTCCTGGGATTGCTGAAATGTTCCAGTGAACAACATCTCATTTACTGATTCGGCACACCACAGCCTGCTGGACTGAACATTGAGTTCAATCATTTCAGAGCATTAGTGGCCCCCGATTTTACATTTATTTTTAGTTCTTTTTTCTTTTTTACAACTTTTTTTTAATGTTTATTTCATTTCAGCTTAGTTTGTTCAGTTTGCTTACCCACAGTTTTTTTTTCATGTTTGTACTTGCTGCTGTTCAACCTTCAGTCCGTTAACATCCTATTTGTACTAATGCTTTGTCTTTCAACACACCATTCACATATTGTTTGCCTTTGCTCCATGACCTTTTGGTCAGCTTTGTGGCCTTGTCCAATCTACACCTTCTCCTTTGTTATCTCTTGCCCCACCCCCGCCTCACTTGATTATAACCTTTGACATTTCTAATATTTGCTAGTTCCGAAGAAGGGTCACTGACCCGAAACGTTAACTCTGCTTCTCTTTCCACTGATGCTGCCAGACCTGCTGAGTGGTTCCAGCATTTCTTGTTTTTATTTCAGATTTCCAGCAGCTGCAGTATTTTGCTTTTACAAAAATCAGCCGACTGGAAGTGAAGAAAAGGGAAAAGCAATTGGCGAGCTTCACTGGTGGTCGAATTGTTGAAGTTCAATACACTTAATGCAACGACCTGTGTTCGATTCCTGGTCAAAAAATTGTCAGTTCTTGCTGCCCTGACAACTCGCAAACATGATTTCCATTTAAATTGTTTTTGAAAAGCATAAATGGTCAGCACCTCTGGCCTTACTTGTGGAGAGAGTGGGAAACACAATTAAAGGTTCAGATCAGTGATTATGCACCAGAACTGAAGAATTCAGAGATGTGACAGGTCGATGACAGAGCTCGGAAAGTTCAAGGGAACATGTGAAGGGCTGTGATAAATTACAACACAGAGTGATGTACTTATGAAAGAGAGGGTGGGGCAAAGAAAATATGGGTGGCAGGCAATGGGGCAGCTTTTTCTGCTTGCTGTTCAAACTGCACAAATATCATTCCTGATCAACCAATCACAACTGCTCTGTCAGAGAATCACACTGGACTGAATGACCTCCTTCTGTGCTGTACCTTTCTGTAATTGTATGTTTCCAAACACCACTGCTGCTGCCTTCAAAGTTATTCTACCATCTTACAACACATTGCAGCAAAATACTCTTTCTTAACTTGTGTCCTTGACTTTTTCATGATGACACGAAGGAAATTCAGTGAGAAGTTTTCTTGTCATTTCTATCACCAGCTTTGGAAGCAGACCTGCTGAATGACATTTTAAATGGTGCCAACACTTCACTGCAGCTCAGCTCATCAAAACATTCACTGTTATCATCGGCCTGTTAGGCATCTTCCTGAGTTACATCTGCTGAACAACATTAGCATCCCGCAGCTCCGCTTTCTTCACATTGAACGCCAGTGAGAAATTATGCACAGTTTGAAATCTAAGCAACGGGTAAAAGATTGGAAGGAGAGTGTGACTGGGGATAATTGCTAATGGGAACAACTCTTGCACATTCCAGTATTCAGTATCTGGAAGAAGCAGGAAGATGAGATCACAGTGCGTGTTTATCCTGTTATCTGCAAAATCCATCGCTTCTCAATGTCCTCCATCTTTCATTCCCACTCCCTGCTTTCCAGGTAAAGCTGGGTTTCCTGAATCTGGTATGTTCACATGAAGCAACTAATTCACCTGGGAGCTGGAGGAGCAGAAGGATCAGGAGGAAAAGCAGTGATAGAAGAAGAAGGAGATCCCACATGAAACTGGCAGAATTTGATGTGTGTCAGTTGTTTCTATTGATGTATGACGGCAGTGTGTTGCTTTGCACAATTCACAGGAGCTGCATTGATTAGGTTGGTGCATCTTGGAAATTGAATCTTGTACATCTTCAGCTTTATGCTCTTGTTAACACATTCTGTGCTGTCATTGCTGGAACAAGTCTTTTGTGTTCTTGCTAAACATTGGATTGTTTTAATGAGAAACCAATCTGTGGTGGAAGTGGGCTGAAGTGAAGAAATAGCAAAAGCAGCGTGGAGCAGCTAGCTTGCAGTGAGGTCTGGCAGATTCCCAGGTGCTCCAGTGATGAGAATTCGGTGCTTTTTCCACTGCAGACCAGATTACATTCCGGGTCAGGTGGGATTCTGACCTCTGAAGGAGCCTAAATTTGGGGGTCCCATCTTTTTTTTAGTAGGAGAATATTTGTTCTGAACTCTCTTAGCTCCTCCTTGAATGCTTCCCACTGCTCTGACACTGATTGACCTGCAAATAGCTGTTTCCAGTCCTCTTTTAACAAATCAAATCACCGATGAGTAAAAGTGACCTTCTCACATTTAAAATTTTAACTCTTGGTCGATCTGTATCCTTTTCTAACTCCGCTAAATTCAGCTGAATTATGATCACTGCCGCTAAAATGCTCTCCCACTGATACCCCTTCCACCTACACAGGTATTTTCCTTCACACTACGTCCAGAACTGCCCCTTCTCTTGCTGGGTTTGCTCAGCATTGGCTAAAAATTCTCCTGAATGCACTGTAAGAATTTTGCTCCATCTATACTTTATGGACTTCAGAATCTTCAGAATTATGCATAAATATTTAATCTTAATTTCCAACTTGATAAACATTTTATTGAATTTGATGCAGCTAGAAAGCAGTGTCTTTGAGTAACACGAAAGGCAATCGGTATTAAATTAAGTTAAAACTACAATTATCTATCACTGTGTAGTGTGAGGGCACTTCATGATGCAATGATCTCTGCTCAAGGCAGTTCTGAAAGAGAACATCCCCTCTTGCATTATTTAACTCTGCTAATATTCCCTGTTGTATTTTCAGATAAAGCTGCACCATGAAACATTTTGATGTCTTGAAAATGTGCAACCTCCCCATATAGCAACGGAACCACTGAACTAATAAGAAAAAAAAACTACAACCCACACTTGTACACTTGTGCATTCCAGACCGAAGCATCAGGACAAGTATCGGACTGTTACCAGACCTGGGTTCATCCAGCAGCCCCAGAGGAAGGAGTTTTATTCCAGACAGTCACTGAGGAGAGAGAAACAAAGAGAGAAAAGGAGAAAGAGAATGACAGAGAGATCAATAGAGTCTGGAGTAGATGCTGAAAGGAACAGATTCACTCCACAATTCCATATTTTACTTCATTGAGATTGACAGACAGAAAGCGAGAAAAGACACAAAGACACAGCGCCTTTCACGTCATCAGGATCTCACAAAGCACTTTACAGTCAATAAAGTACTTTTGAAATGTGGTTTCTTCTATAATTCATGACAGAGAGAGACAGAGAGTTCGACAAAAATACTGATTCAGCAGATGCCAAAATATGATCTTAAGAATTACATCTCAATGTGGAAACTTTATTTCCAGGTCTGTAAAAATCTTATTGTTTGTTTGATTCCGGTTCAGTAAATGTAAACCTGAAGCAGAGTGAATAAATTCGCCTCTAATCCCTGATGAAATAGGGACAAAGCTTCCCAAATTCTATCAGGTCACCTTCCAGCCTTCGCTATTCTCGAGGTTTTCCTGTTTGTTTTAATCTCTCCGTTCCGGTAAACGTTGTGAGTGAACATTTATTTTCCTGTTCACTGTGAGACCTGGCAGCAGTGGAAACAATTCCTAATATCCTGTTTGAAATTCTTCTTTTTTTGTTTATTAATTCATTATCTCGATGTGTTTATTACCTTAACCACTCGACTATGATTTCTCGTTCTCTATCTGTTTAAATGTTGCTCATTTCAATCATCCTCTGCTTTGTAACACACGGGCACTGAATCGCTGAACAGTCTCCGCTCAAGAAAATGCAGAAAGAGACAATCTCGTCTTGTATTATTTTTACCCTGCTATTTTCCTCTGGAACATGTTAAAATAACTCTATACAACTAAAATAAATCAAGTTTATGAAGGTAAAAATCCAGTCACCTCCTCGGGGAATTGAACCACATTGACAAACATAGATAGAAACACACAGATTTGTGCACCGAGAGTGAGGGAGGCCGAAAGAGAGTCGGACAGCTGGAAAGAAAGGGTGTCTCCAATTTGGCAGATTTTTGTTCCATTTCCAAACGTAAGTTTGGAAATGCAAATGAGAAAATTCTGGAGGGATTGAAAGGTGCAGGATTTTATTACCTGTAATTGATGATGGTTCTGCAGGGACCTCGTTAAACTTTGAAATAATCAGAAAGGTAGACAGCAGGACACGAGCACTCACACAGATTTCACAACAGATTGTTAAGTTTATCATCTTAACCACTCGGCTACAACTACATGCAATAAAGCATTATACCTGGTAAATGGAGTTCGGTCATAAAAGCAACAGCAAAGTTAAAAGTAAACTCGCCCAACTTGGGTTGAAGTTTAGTAGAAAAGTAACAAGACTGTGGTTGCTGAAAATCTGAAATAAAAGCAGAAAGTGATGGAAATACTCAGCAGGTTCGCCAGCACCTGTGGAGTGAGAAACAGAGTTAATGTTTCAGGTCAGTGATCTTTCAGCAGATCTCGATGTCACCTCTTCTTCTGCCAAAATTTTTCAATCTGTACTCTCTGGATCTTCAATCCTTCAGCCAATAGAAACAGTTCCTCTTTAATTCTTGGATCTAAACCCTTCATTTAAACATTCGATCAATTCTCCTCTCTCCTTCTCTGCTCGAAGATGAACAACCCCAGCTTCTCCAGTCTATCCACGGATCTGGAATCTCACATTCCTGAATTATATTTTCCAGAAGATTGAAGACGTCAAAAGCAAAAACATTTGATGTTTTCAACACGGCTGCTGAAATAGCCAGAATGTCATGAGCTTCGAATCATTTATAGATCATTTAAAGATGACTTCGAAAAAAATCACCTCGTGCTAATTTAAAATAACAGTTTAACATTCTGGTTTTGCTCCCCAGGTTGATTGCAGTGCAGTGTTTCCATAAAGTTAGAGTTATCATCTTTCTTGGATTTGTGAACAGTCCCCAGTTCAAAACCACGTTGAAACGTTATCAAAACGTATTCCATGAAATACCAGGAAACCTTGAGTGATAGACATTCGTCAATTCATGTTATCAAATTGCAAAATATCACAGATTGTTACATTTGCTTATTCTCTGTACAGTTTGGTACACTCAATCTGTTCACAGCGTCTTTCACTCAATTTCCTTTCAACCCCTGTCAGAGCAGAAAGTCACCCTCAACGTGGAACATTGCAGCTGATTTCTGTTCAAATTTGTGAGCCATTATTAAAGGATCATTCCGTGCTACCTCGGTTAATAACAGCCGGTCAAAGCTTCATGTCGCACAGGAAAACAGTTACATCAATTATTCACTCATTCCCAATGCCACAGTCAGTGAGACCGGGACAAGCAGCAATATTCTAAACCCACACTCTCCAATCACCCACTGTCAACAGAAAACAACAAATCAATCAGATGGTTACTGTACATCCGTGGGACACGGGACACTACAGCCCGGGCCAAACCTCCTCATATTCTGAGCACAATGAATGAGTCACAAACAATAGTAACAACATTCGAAATCGTTCCCATGTAAAATATGTTCATGTTATTTAAAGCTGACTGTTCTGTATCTGAAAGTGAGCACCATGGGATTTGTGTTTTTCGTGTTTGTCTGTTCGGTTTGCAATTCAATCTGTGGTGGATATTGAAGAGAATCTCATATCAAAATGAGGACACAACGTAGGTAAACAATAAATCCCAGAACAATTCCTCAGTAAAATGGATTGCAATCTTTGGAAGGAGGTGCAGCTAAAAAGTGGAAGATGGGAATGATGTTATTGATGATTGAGTGGAATGTATTGCATCCTTGGGCTTTTGTTGATCAATTTCCTTTTACATCTTGGAACACAAAAAAAGCTGAGGCACCAGGAGGAAACCAACAGTTATCTCACTTTATGAGAGATATGGCAACGCTACCGTGGGTTGCCCAGTTACCTCAGTCAATAGAGCATGAGATTCTTAATTTCATGGTCATGGGTTAGAGCTCCATGTTCACTGTGATTGCTTTAAACTTTGTGGCTGCTTTCACGGGCGAATCCCAGCTCTCCATTCCTCCACCACTGTCACCCGCACTCAAACTGTATCTTTCTCCAGCACGCTGTTGTGAATATCACAATTCCTGAATTACAAGTGTCCTCTGAATCACCGGACATGTGAGAGACAAGTTTGTAGATGCAGCCTAATGTACAATAAATGATAATACTTTGAAAGTGGGAAGTTCCAGTGCAGCTTTTGTACAAAACAAAAAACGTCTCTGTCACAGAATGAGAATGGCCACTTCCTGGGGGACAAATAGCATCGGATCCACGTCTAAAAGGATTCCAATGACAATGATCGGAGTCATTAGTTTCAGGGAGAAAACCTCGGAAACTCATCCTGAACGCAATTTACATGCAGATGAGCAGAGGAATGATCGGATAAGGCTGGGTTTGTATTCCTTGGAACAGAGAAAGTTAAGGGGAGATGTAATGGAAGTGTATAAAATTATGAGGGACCTGTTTCTCAATAGACAGGCCAGAATGAGGTTTTCATTGCTGAAGCCACATTTAGCACTGTCAGTAGAAGAAAAACAATCAAGACAGAAGGAGAGTCATGATAGGGGTAGCGTGGGAGAAAGAATTCTGAAGTTGAACCAGAAGGTGAGAGTGAAGATTCATCATCACAATTGGTTGAAGTGGTGACCAGGAAGAGTATTGGAAGATGTGGTCCTCGTACATATTTAGTCAAGATGTTTTGTAGTGGAAAAGTTACGTTGGACATAAAGGTCATTTTTTCCCTTCAGAGGTTCACAAAAAAAAAGAAAGAAGTTGGGAAGAATCAAATGTGTCTGATAAATCAGATAGTTTTGTTACGATTTGAGCACCAATTGTTACTCAAACAAAAATCATGCCTCAAACTTGTGCAAGAAAATGTTTGAGTTCAGATTCAAGGCAGAGTTAGAGAGACATGTCTGATGAAGTGGAAATTTCAAATGTAGCTCAAGGTCAAAATCAGCCTCTGTTGAAGAAACCTCTCCTCAGACTCAGTCCAAGATGGGTCAAGGTCTTTCCAAAGTTCTGGATGTTTGAATCAGGAAAGAAGGTGCCAGAGAATAGGGGAGTGGCAAATGTGACACCCTTATTCACGAAATGTGTAAGGTCAGTCCGAGCAATTACATGCCAGTTGGTTTTTCGAAACAATAGTCAGGGAAAATATCAATTTACACGTGGAGAGGTTCCAGGTAATTAAAATAACCAGCATGGATTTGTAAAAGACAGATCATGCATGACTAATTTAATTGAATTTTTTATGAAGTAAAGGAGAATTTTGATGAAGGGAGTGTGCTGAATGTTGTTTATATGGATATTAATAAAATATTTGATAAGGTACCACATTAAAGGCTTGTTAATAAAATTGTGACTCATGGAATAGGACGGTCAGTGTCCAGTTGGATAAAATATTGGCTTAAGTACTGAAAACAACAAGTCAAAGAAAATGGAAGTTTTTCAGACTGGATGATGATAGACAGTGATGTTCCCCAAGACTCAGTGCTGATTTTTGTTCTTCATGTAAATGATGTGAATCCAGGAATAGATAGCAGAATTACAAAATTTGATGATGACACAAACCTTGGAGCTGCAGCAAACATTTGAGCATCATATGAACAGCCCACAACAGGCCATCGATAGGATAGTAGAATGGACAGAATGGTGGCAGATAGAATTTTTTCCTCACAGGTGCGAAGTGATGCATATTGACAGATAAATTAAGAAGAGGCAATGTAGACGTAATAGCATAGTTCTAAAGAGTGTGCTGGAACAGAGTGACCTGGGAGTGCTGGTGCATAGATCTTTGAAGGTGGCAAGATATACTGAGAGAATAGTTAGTAAAGCATAAGGAATCTTAGGCTTAATAAAAAGAAGTACTCGGTACAATTATGGTGAACCTTTATAAAGCTCTGGTTAGCCACAACTCTGTCCCGTTCTTGTCACCACATTTCAGGAACGATATAGGTAGGGGAGGTCCTTAATGAATCCTTTGCTTCAGTATTCACTGGTGAGAGTGACTTTGTCGTTTGTGAAGATTGGTCCTTATCATCATTGATGCCAGCCTCGAGAGAATTCCATTAAATCCACGTGCTGTCAAGAGACGGGTGAAAGCACTGAATATAGTAAACACGATGGGCCCTGACACAATTCCAACTGTCATACTGAAGATCTGTGCTCTAGAACCAGCTGTGGCCTGAGAGACGCTGTTTCAGTATAATTGCAAAATGCACATCTTCCTGACAATGCGCAATTTGCCCAGCTATGTCCTGTCTACAAAAATCGGGAAAAGTCCAATCCGCCCATTAACTACCCCATCAGTCTCCTCACAATCATCAGCAAAGTTGTGGAAGGTATCGTTGACAGTGCTATCAATAAACACTTACTCAGTAACACATCGTTGACCGATGCTCAGTTTGGGTTCCACCAGGGGCACGCAATTCCAGACTTCATTACAACCTTGACCAAACATGGAAAATAGAGCTGTTTTCAAGAGGTGACAGTGACTGAAATTGACATAAAAATAACATTAGACCTAGTATGGGATCAAGGAGCCCGAGCTAAACTGGAGGCAATGGGAAAGAGGGGGAAAATGCTCCACGAGATGACGTCTTACCTAACACAAAGGTATCTCCCAGGGGGAGTGTTTGCTCGAGTGGTTGGGGGGGATTGAACTAAAATGGCAGGGGGATTGGAAACTTTGCAAGGAGTCAGAGGAAGGGGGAATCAAGGACAAGAACAAAAGACATTAAGGGGAATAAGAAAAGTGATAGGCAGAGAAATCAAGGGCCTGAATCAAACAGGGCCACAGTGAAAAATAGTGGGAAGGAGACAAGCAACGTAAAAAAGACAAGCCTTAAGGCTTTGTGACTTCACGTGTGGAGTATTAACAATCTTCTTCTTTGGCCTCCTTGTCTCGGGAGACAATGGGTAAGCGCCTGGAGGTGGTCAGTGGTTTGTGGAACAGCGCCTGGAGTGGCGAAAAAGGCCAATTCGAGAGTGACAGACTCTTCCACATGTGCTGCAGATAAAATTGGTTGTCGGGGCTGTTACGCAGTTGGTTCTCCCCTTGCACTTCTGACTTTTTTCCTGCCAACTGCTACAACAGGCCATAGATAGGATCGTAGAATGGACAGAATGGTGGCAGATAGAATTTTATTCTCACAAGTGTGAAGTGATGCATTTTGACAGAAGAATTAAGAAGAGGCAATGTAGACGTCATAGCATAGTTCTAAAGAGTGTGCTGGAACAGAGTGACCTGGGAGTGCTGGTGCATAGATCTTTGAAGGTGGCAAGATATACTGAGAGAATAGTTAGTAAAGCATAAGGAATCTTAGGCTTAATAAAAAGAAGTACTCAGTACAATTATGGTGAACCTTTATAAAGCTCTGGTTAGCCACAAATCTGTCCTGTTCTTGTCACCACATTTCAGGAACAATAAAGGTAGGGGAGGTCCTTAATGAATCCTTTGCTTCAGTATTCACGAGTGAGAGGGACCTTGTCGTTTGTGAGGACAGCGTGGAACAGGCTGATATGCTCGAACAGGTTGATGTTAAGCAGGAGGATGTGCTGGAAATTTTGAAAGACATGATGATAGATAAGTCCCCGGGGCCATAAGGGATATACCCAAGGTTACTACGGGAAGCGAGGGAAGAATTTGCCGCGGCTTTGGCGATGATTCAGTTTAGTTCAGAGATACAGCACTGAAACAGGCCCTTCGGCCCATCGAGTCTGTGCCGACCATCAACCACCCATTTATACTAATCCTACACTAATCCCATATTCCTACCACATCCCCACCTGTCCCTATATTTCCCTATCACCTACCTATACTAGGGGCAACTTATAATGGCCAATTAACCTATCAACCTGCAAGTCTTTGGCATGTGGGAGGAAACCGGAGCACCCGGAGGAAACCCACGCAGACACAGGGAGAAGTTTGACGATCTTTGCGTCCTCACTCTCCACTGGAGTGGTACAAGATGATTGGAGGGTGGCAAATGTTATTCCCTTGTTCAAGAAAGGGAATAGGGATAACCCTGGGAATTACAGACCAGTCAGTCTTACGTTGGTGGTGGGCAAATTATTGGAGAGGATTCTGAGAGACAGGATTTATGATTATTTGTAAAAGCATAGTTTGATTAGAGATAATAAGCATGACTTTGTGAGGGGCAGGTCATGCCTCACAAGCCTTATTGAATTCTTTGAGGATGTGACAAAACACATTGATGAAGGAAGAGCAGTGGATGTGGTGTATATAGATTTTAGCACGGCGTTTGATAAGGTTCCCCATGGTAGGCTCATTCAGAAAGTAAGGAGGCATGGGATACAGGGAAATTTGGCTGTCTGGATACAGAATTGGCTGGCCCATAGAAGACAGAGTGTGGTAGTAGGTGGAAAGTATTCAGCCTGGAGCTCGGTGACCAGTGGTGTTCCGCAGGGATCTGTTCTGAGACTTCTGCTCTTTGTGATTTTTATAAATGACTTGGATGAGGAAGTGGAAGGTTGGGTTAGTAATTTTGCCGATGACACAAAGGTTGCTGGAGTTGTGGATAGTGTGGAGGGCTGTTGTAGGTTGCAACGGGACATTGCCAGGATGCAGAGCTGGGCTGAGAAGTGGCAGATGGAGTTCAACCTGGAAAAGTGTGAAGTGATTCATTTTGGAAGGTCGAATTTGAATGCAGAATACAGGCTTAAAGACAGGATTCTTGGCAGTGTGGAGGAACAGAGGGATCTTGGGGTCCATGTCCATAGATCCCTCAAAGGTGCCACCCAAGTTGATAGGTTTGTTAAGAAGGCATATGGTGTGTTGGCTTTCATTAACAGGGGGATTGAGTTTAAGAGCAGCGAGGTTATGCTGCAACTCTATAAAGCCCTGGTTAGACCACGCTTGGAATATTGTGTTCAGTTCTGGTCGCCTCATTATAAGAAGGATGTGGAAGCTTTAGAGAGTTTGCAGAGGAGATTTACCAGGATGCTGCCTGGACTGGAGGGCATGTCTTATGCAGAAAGGTTGAGGGAGCTGGGGCTTTTCTCATTGGAGCGAAGAAGGATGAGAGGTGACTTGATAGAGGTGTATAAGATGATGAGAGGCATAGATAGAGTGGATAGCCAGAGACTTTTTCCCAGGGCAGAAAGGGCTATCACCAGGGGGCATAATTTTAAGGTGACAGGAGGAAGGTTTAGAGGAGATGTCAGAGGTAGGTTCTTTACACGGAGAGTGGTGGGTGCGTGGAATGCACTGCCAGCGGTGGTAGTAGAAGCAGATACATTAGGGACATTTAAGCAACTCTTGGATCGGTACATGGATGATGGTAGAATGAAGGGTATGGAGGTAGTTTGATCTTAGGGTAGGTTAAAGAGTCGGCACAACATCGTGGGCCGAAGGGCCTGTACTGTGCTGTACTGTTCTATGTTCTATGTTCTTTGATATGAGGGTCCTTGAGAGAGTTCAGAGGAGATTTAGCAGAAGGGTTCCAGGGATGGAGCATTTTAGTTACAAGGTTAGGTTAGCATCCGCAGTATTTTGCTTTTATTTTAGGTTGGCAGAGCTGGGGTTGTTCTCCTTAGAACAAAAGAGATTGAGGGGAGATTTAATAGCAGTGTACCAGATTATGACAGGCTTGGATAAGTTAGACAAGGAAAAATTGTTCCCATTAACAGACTGCACAAGGAGTAGTGACCACAATTTGCCAGTTCTGTGGAAAAAAAGGATGTGGGGGAGTATGAGGAAGCACTGTTTTTATATCTCAAGTGATAATGACCTGGAACTCGCTGCCCACAAGAGTGGTGGAAGCAGAAATTATCAATGCCTTCAGGAGGAATTCTGAGAAAAGCAGACTTGCAGGGCTGCGGGCATCGAGCCTGACTGCGTTGCTCTGTGCAGAGATGGCATGGACCGAGTTGTCTCCTTCTCTGCTGGAAATAACTATGAAGTTTTGCAGTGTTCTCACCACACGTGGCTCCTGTTCCTTTGATGTCACATCACAGTTCTATTGTTCCCCTTCTTCTGGCCAGTTCAGACTAATGAATGTGCACTGTGCTCTGTGCACTGGACAGCTGTTTCTCATTGCACCCCGTTTCTAAAAGTCTATGCTCCAGGTGAGGCTCGAACTCACAACCTCGGCATAGCTCATTAATTGTACTGCTGTATAAGTACCACGCGCTTACCGATTGCGCCACTGGAGCCACATTGCTCCCCTTATACTATGGCGAATTGTAGGCAAGTTAGCTGAACATCAGTCGTCTGGAAAATGTCCGAATCTATCATGAAGGAAGTATGAACAAGCACTTGGAAAATCATTGAATGACTGCTCTCTGCACTGTCCAGCTTTTTCTCATTGCACCCCATTTCTAAAAGTCTTCGCTTCAGTTGAGGTTCGAACTCACAACCTCGGCATAGCTCAGGAATTGTATTGTAGTATAAGTACCACGCGCTAACCGATTGCACCACAGGAGTCACATTGTTTTTGATTTAGTGTGGCGAATTACAGGCAAGTTAGCTGAACATCAGTCGTCTGGAAAATGTCCGAATCCATCATGAAAGAAGTGTTCACAAGCACTGGGAAAATCATTCTCTGATCAAACGAAGTCAACATGTTTTTACCGAATGGAAATCTTGATTGACAGATTTATTCCAGAATTCTGAGGATGTAACTGAAAGGGCAGGAATGTAGTCTAATTGGATTTCCAAAAGGCATTCGGTAAGATTAATACATTCGATAAAGGCTCATGGAATTGAAGTAATATATTAACATGCAAGGAGGACTTAGAGGTAAACAGACAGAAAGCAACGAGTAGGGATAAATGGAGCATTTTCAAGATATCAGACTGCAACTCGTGGAGTGCCTCAAGGATCAGTGCTGGGGCCAAAGCTTTGTCCAATACCGAGAGTGTGGTGGAAGCGGATTCGGTCCACGAGATGATGTCTTACCTAACACAAAGGTATGTCCCAGGGGGAGTGTTTGCTCGAGTGGTTGGGGGGATTGAACTAAAATGGCAGGGGGATGGGAAACTTTGCAAGGAGTCAGAGGAAGGGGGAATCAAGGACAAGAACAAAAGACATTAAGGTGAATAAGAAAAGTGATAGGCAGAGAAATCAAGGGCCTGAATCAAACAGGGCCACAGTGAAAAATAGTGGGAAGGAGACAAGCAACGTAAAAAAGACAAGCCTTAAGGCTTTGTGACTTCACGTGTGGAGTATTAACAATCTTCTTCTTTGGCCTCCTTGTCTCGGGAGACAATGGGAAAGCGCCTGGAGGTGGTCAGTGGTTTGTGGAACAGCGCCTGGAGTGGCGAATGAGGCCAATTCGAGAGTGACAGACTCTTCCACATGTGCTGCAGATAAAATTGGTTGTCGGGGCTGTTACTCAGTTGGCTCTCCCCTTGCACTTCTGACTTTTTTCCTGCCAACTGCTAAGTTTCTTTGACTCGCCACACGTTAGCCCCGCCTTTATGGCTGCCCACCAGCTCTGGGGATCACTGACAACTGACTCCCACGACTTGTGATCCATTTCACAGGGCTTCATGTCGCGTTTGCAGACTTGTTTAAAGCGGAGACATGGACGGTTGGTGGGTCTGATACCAGTGACGAGCTCACTGTACAATGTGTCCTTGTGGATCCTGCCATCTTCCATGCAGCTCACATGGCCAAGCCATCTCAAGTGCCACTGGCTCAGTAGGGTGTATAAGTTGGGGATGTTGGCCGCCTCAAGGACTTCTGTGTTAGAGATCCGATCCAGCCTCTTGATGCCACGGATTCTCCGGAGGCAGCGAAGATGGAATGAATTGAAACATCGCTCTTGGCTGACATGCGTTGTCCAGGCCTCGTTGCCATCGAGCAAGGTACTGAGGATACAGGCTTGATACACTCGGAACTTTGTATTCCGAGTCAGTGCGCCATTTTCCCACACTCTCTTGGCCAGTCTGGACATCGCAGTGGAAGCCTTTCCCATGCGCTTGTTGATTTCAGCATCGAGAGACAGGTTACTGGTGATAGTTGAGCCCAGGCAGCTGAACTCTTGAACCACTTCCAGAGCGTGGTCGCCAATATAGATGGATGGAGCATTTCTGACGTCCTGTCCCAAGATGTTCGTTTTCTTGAGGCTGATGGTTAGGCCAAATTCGTTGCAGGCAGCCGAAAACCTGTCGATGATACTCTGCAGACACTCTCCAGTGTGAGATGTTAATGCAGCATCGTCAGCAAAGAGGAGTTCTCTGATGAGTACTTTCCGTACTTTGGTCTTCACTCTTAGACGGGAAAGGTTGAACAACATGCCCCCTGATCTTGTGTGGAGGAAAATTCCTTCTTCTGAAGGCTTGAACACAGCAGAGAGAAGAAGATCCCAAACAGTGTGGGTGCGAGAAAACAGTCCTGTTTCACGCCACTCAGGATAGGAAAGGGGTCTGATGAGGCACCGCTGTACTGGATTGTGCCTTTCATATTGTCATGGAATGAGGTGATGATACTTAGTAGCTTTGGTGGACATCCGATCTTTTCTCGTAGTCTGAAGAGACCACGTCTGCTGACGAGGTCAAAGGCTTTGGTGAGATCAATGAAAGCAACGTAGAGGGGCATCTGTTCACCGCCTTTCTCCTGCAGCTGACGACGGGAGAACAGCATGTCAGTGGTGGATCTCTCTGCTCGAAAGCCACACTGTGCCTCAGGGTAGACACGCTCGGCCAGCTTCTGGAGCCTGTTTGAAGGGACTCGAGCGAAGACTTTTCCCACTATCCTGAGCAGGGATATTCGATGGTAGTTGTTGCAGTCACTGCGGTCACCTTTGTTCTTATAGAGGGTGATGATATTGACATCGCGCATATCCTGTGGTACTGCTCCCTCGTCCCAGCACAGGCAAAGCATTTCGTAGAGTGCTGAGAGTATAGCAGGCTTAGCACTCTTGATTATTTCAGGGGCAATGCCATCCTTCCCAGGGGCTTTTTCACTGGCTAGAGAATCAATGGCATCAGTTCCGATTTTGTTGGATGTACGTCCAGCTCATCCATGACTGGCAGAGACTGGGCTGCATTCAGGGCGGTCTGAGTGACAACATTTTCCCTGGAGTGCAGTTCTCGGTAGTGCTCCACCCACAGGTCCATTTGCTTGCGTTGGTCAGTGATTGTGTCCCCGATTTAGATTTGAGGTGGGCGATCTTCTTGATGGTTGGCCCAGAAGCTCTCTTAATGCCATCATACATATCTCTGATGTTTCCGGTGTCGGAGGCAAGCTGAATATGGCTGCATAGGTGTTGCCAGTAGTCATTTGCTCAGCGCTTAGCTGTTCTTTGTGCAGCGTTTCTGGCTGCATTAAGTGCGACGGATGTCAGCTCGATGGGGGCTTTCTTATAGTTCAACAGTGCATTGCACTTCGCGGCTGTGACAGGTTACAGCTCTTCAAACTGAGATTGAAACCAGTCTGCATTCTGCTTCACACGTTTTCCATCGGTGGTCAAAGCTGACTCATAGATTGCGTCCCTGATGTGGACCCACTTGGTCTCTGCATCCCCTGCGGAAGTATTTTGAAGGGCTTTTTCAAGTGAATTCAGAAATTTATGCAACAGCTGTGGTTAAGAAATTCTGCTCGTGTTGATGTGCGAGTGGCTCTTCTGCTTGGAGTGTTGCAGCTTCTTTGGTTTGTGTCTAACCTTGCTGCACACCAGGGAGTGGTCGGTATTAGCAATAAAGTGGATGAATTAATTGCACAAATGGATGTAAATGGGTATGATATAGTTGAGATTATGGAGACACCGCTGCAGGCTGACCAGAGATGGGAAACGAACATCCAGGGTTATTTGAAATAAAAACAAAAAATGCTGGAAATACTCAGCAGGTCTGGCAGCATCTGTGGAGAGAGAAGCAGAGTTAACGTTTCAGGTCAGTGACCCTTCTTCAGAACTGGCAAATATTAGAAATGTAAAAGGTTGTAAGCAAGTAAAGTGTGGGTGGGGCAAGAGATAACAAGGAGAAGGTGTAGATCAGACAAGGTCACGGAATAGCTGACCAGAAGGTAATGGAGCAAAGATATGTTAATGGTGTGTTGAAAGACAAAGCATTCGTACAGAAAGGGTGTTAACGGACTGAAAATTGAACAGCCGCAAGTGCCAACATGAAAAAAACAGTGGGTAAGCAAACTGAACAAACTAATGTATGGCAGATGAAGTATAATGTGAATAATGTGAGGTTATCCACTTTGGTATCAAAAACAGGACGGCAGATTATTATCTGAATGCCTGTAAACTGAGAGAGGAGAATATGCAACGAGACCTGGGTGTTCTCGTACACCAGTCACTAAACGAAAGCATGCAGGTGCGACAGGTGTTTAAATAAAGGCAAATGTTATGTTGGCCTTCATTGCGATAGGATTCGAGTACAGGAGCATGAATGTCTTGCTGCAATTATACAGGGCCTTGGTGAGGCCACACCTGGAATACTGTGTAGTTTTGGTCTCCTTATCTGAGGTAGGATGTTCTTGTTATAGAGGGAGCGCAACAAAGGTGTACCAGACTGAATTTTGGGATGGCGAGACTGGCATGTGAGAGATTGAATTGTTTAGGATTATATTCGCTGGAGTTCAGAAGAGTGAAGGGGCGGGGGATGGGGTGGGGTGGGGGGTGGGGGCTGGATCTCATAGAAACCTATAAATTTCTAATAGGCCTTGACAGGGTAGATGCAGGAAGGATGTTACCGATGGTGTGGGAGTCCAGAACCAGGGGTCATAGTCTAAGGATACGGGGTCAACCATTGCTCAGTGATGCTCAGTTTGGGTTCTGCCAGGGCCAATCAGCTCCTCACCTCATTACAGCCTCGGTTCAAACATGGACAAAAGAGCTGAATTCAAGAGGTGAGGTGAGAGTGACTGCCCTTGACATCAAGGCAGCATTTGGCCGAGTATGGCATCAAGGAGCCATAGCAAAACAAGGTCAATGGGTATCAGGGGGAACATCCTCTGCTGGCTGGAGTCATATCTAGCGCAAAGGAAGACGCTTGTGGTTGTTGGAGGTCAATCATCTGAGCTCCAGGATATCACTGCAGGAGTTCCTCAGGATAGTGCCCTAGGCCCAAACATCTTCAGCTGCTTCATCAATGGCCTTCCTTCAATCATAAGGTCAGAAGTGGGGATGTTCACGGATGATTGCACAATGTTCAGCACCATTCGTGACTCCTCAGATACTGAAGCAGTCTGTGTAGAAATGCAGCAAGACCTGGACAATATCCAGGCTTGGGCTGATAAGTGGCAAGTAATATTCCCGCCATACAAGTGCCAGGCAATGGCCATCTCCAACAAGAGATAATCTAACCATCTCCCCGTGACATTCAACAGCATAACCATCGCAGAATGGTTGATGGGTGGTTGATGGTCGGCACAGACTCGGTGGGCCGAAGGGCCTGTTTCAGTGCTGTATCTCTAATCTAATCTAATCAGAATCCCCAACTCTCAACATCCTAGGGGTTACCATTGACCAGAAACTGAACTGGAGTAGCCATATAAATATCGTGGCTGCAAGAGCAGGTCAGAGGCTCGGAATCCTGAGGCGAGTAACGCACCTCCTGACTCCCCAAAGCCTGTCCACCATCGACAAGGCACAAGTCAGGAGTGGGATGTAATACTCTCCACTTGCCCGGATGGGTGCAACTCCAACAACACTCAAGAAGCTCGACACCATCCAGGACAAAGCAGCCCACTTGATTGGCATCCCATCTACAAACATTCACACCTTTCCTGAGTTGACTGCTTGCTTTGCTCGTTGGAAACGTTCAAATGTCTCAGTTTCAATCAGAGATCGTGGATTTGTCGTAAACTGAACAAAAGGCAAAAAATGGGTGAGAAATAAACAAACAAATCAGTCTGTTGAAGGGGAAGAAATGGGAAAAGCAGCTAATATTAAAAGGTGTGGGCGAGCTTCACTGATGTTCGAGCGGCGTGGGCTTAATGCATTCACTCTCGTGTTCTTGGTTCCATTCCTGGTCAGAAAGTAATCAGTTCTGTTACTGCTATGACAACTCTCACAAACGTGACTGGCATTAAAAAAAACAGCAAATGGTTCGCAACTCTGCCGGTCAAAGAGTTATCCAGCAGAAAAACACGCCCTTTGGCCAATTGTGTCTGTGCTGGGAATGAAGCACCTAATTATTCTAATCCCATTTTTCAGCACTTGGTCCGTAGCCTTGTATTCTCTGCCATTTCAAGTGCTCATCGAAATACTTGGTAAATGTTGTGAGGGTTCCTGCCTCTTCCAATCCTTCAGGTGGTGTTGTCCAAATTCCAACCGCCCTCTGAGTGAACTTTTTCCCTCAAATCCACTCGAAACCTCCTGCCCCCTACCTTAAATCTATGCCCCCTGGTTATTGACCCCTCCGCTAAGGTAAAAGTTTCTTCCTATTTAATCTATCAATGCCCCTCATACTTTTATATACATCAATCATGTCCCCCTTCAGTCTTCTCTGCTCGAAGGAAAATAACTCGAGCCATTTCAGTCTCTCTTCACAGCTGAAATGCTCCAGGTCAGGCAACATCGTCGTGAATCTCCTCTGCACCCTCTCCAGGTCAATCACATCCTTTCTATAGTGTGCTGCCCAGTGTACTATGCACAGTACTCCAGCTGTGGCCGAACTAGCGTTTGATACAGCTCCATCATAACCTCCCTGCTCTTATATTCTATGCCTCAGCTGATAAAAGCAATTATCCCATATGCCTGCCTAACCACCTTATCTACCAGTGCTGCTGCTTTCAGTGATCTGTAGACAAGTACACCAAGGTCCCTCTGACGTTCTGTATTTCTTAGGGTCCTACCATCCATTGTATATTCCCTTGCCTTGTTAGTCCTCCCAAAATGCATCACCTCACACTTCTCAGGATTAAATTCCATTTGCCACTGCTCTGCCCATCTTACCAGCCCATCCATATCGTCCTGCAATCTAAGGCATTCCTCGTCACTATTTATGACGCCACCAACTTTCGTGTCATCTGCGAACTTAGTGATCACACCTCCTATATTCATGTCTAAATCATTAATGTACACTACAAACAGCAAGGGTCCCAGCACTGATCCCTGCGCTACACCACTGGTCACAGGCTTCCACTCACAAAAACAACCCTCGACGACCACCCTCTGCCTCCTGCCACTAAGCCAATTGTGGATCCACTTTGCCAAATTTCCCTGCATCCCATGGGCCTTTACCTTCTTAACCAATCTCCCATGCGGGACCTTAGCAAAAGATTTACTAAAGTCCATTTGACTACATCAACTGGTTTACCCTCATCTACACATCTAGTCACCACCTCAAAGAATTCAATCAGGTTAGTTAGACACGATCCCCCCCCCCCCACCCACCCCTCTCCCTTACAAAGACATGTTGACTATCTCTGATTAATCCCTGCCTTTCCAAGTGGAGATTAATCCTGTCCCTCAGAATTTCTTCCAATAGTTGCCCAACCACTGATGTTAGACTCACCAGTCTGTCATTACCTGGTTTATCCCTGCTACCCTTCTTGAATAAAGGTACCACATTTGCTGTCCTCCAATCCTCTGGTATGTCTCCTGTGGCCTGAGACGATCTGGAAATTTGTGTCAGAGCTCCTGCTATCACCTCCCTTGCCTCACATCATAGCCTGGGATACATCTCATCTTGGCCTGGGGATTTATCACATTTTAAGCCAGCTAAAACAGCTAATAATTCCTCCCTTTCAATGTTAATATGTTCAAGTATATCACAATCTCCCTCCCTGAGCTCTACACCAACATCATCGTTCTCCATAGTGAACACAGATGAAAAGTAATCATTTAAAACTTCACCTATACGCTCCGGCTCCACATACAGATTGCCACTTTGGCCCCTAATGGGCCCCTGTTTCGCCTGTTGATTCTATACCCTGGAATATTGAGCTGCCAGTCCTGCCCCTCCCTCAATCATGTCTCTGTGATATTAATAATATCATAATCCAATGTGAAATCTGCGCCCTCAATTCATCTGCCTTACTGGTAAGATTCCTTTCATTAAAATAGATGCAATCCAGCCTTGCATTTTTCACTTGTGCCTTCACAATATTTGCTCTGCCTTCCAAACTGACTCAGTTTGTCTTTTATATTTGGCTGTGAATCACCCCCTACTGTACCTCCACTCGGTATCCCATCCCCCTGCCAAATTACGTTAGCATCCAGCAACCAACCCCACGCCCACACTCCGCTCCCCACTCCCTGTCCCGCGCCCCCAACAGCACTAGCAAACCTCTCAGCAAGAGTTTGGTCCCGTTACAGTTCAGGTGTAACTCATGCAACTTGTACGCCAGAAACAGACCCAGTGATCCCTCCTGCACCATCTCCTCAGCCACGCATTCATTTGCTCTATCCTCCTATTCCTATACTCACTAGCGCGTGGCACCAGGAGTAATACAGAGAATACAACATTTGAGGTCCTGCATTTCAATCTTCTACCTAGCTCCCTAAATTCTTGTTGCAGGACTTCATCCCTCTTTCTGCCTATGTCGTTGTGTACCACGACCTCTGAATGTTCACCCTCCCCCTTCAGAATCTCATGCAGCGATACTTGACCAGAGCACCAGGGAGGCAACCTACCATCCTGGAGACCGTTTCCCGCCATAGAAACGCCTATCTGTGCACCTCACGATAGAATCCCCTCTCACTATAGCTCTTCCACTACTTTTCCTGCCCTGCTGTGCAGCTGAGCCACCTGCGGTATCTGTTGAGAGAGCAAAACAAAATTAAAGGTCCAAGTCGTGATTGTGCAGCAGAACTGAAGAAGTCAGAGATGTAACTGGTCGATAACAGTTAAAGAGACAGGGCTTGGGAAGGAAAGGGGAACATGTTAGAATACAGAGTGATGAACTGATGAAAGTGAGGAAGAGGCCAGGAAAATATGGGTGGCAGGCAATGGGGCAGATATTTCTGCCTGCTGCTCAACCTGCACAAATATCATTCCTGATCAACAAATCACAACTGCTCTGTCAACGAATCATGCTGGACCGAATGGCCTCCTTCTGTGCTGCACCTTTCTGCAAATGAATTTTCCTTAACAAGCACTGCTGCTGCCTTCACAGTTATTCTACCATTTTACAACCCATTAGAGCCAAATACACGTTGAAAACCAGTGAGAAATTATGCAGAGTTTGAAATATAAGCAAGGGGTAAAAGATTGGATGGAGAGTGTTTCTCAATGTCCTCCATCTTTCATTCCCACTCCCTTCTTTCCAGGGAAAGCTGGATTTCATGAATCTGGTGTGTTCACATGAAGCAGCTAATTCACCTGGGAGCTGGGGGAACAGAGAGAGCTGGAGAAAAAGCAATGATAGAAGAAGAAGGAGATCCCACATGAAACTGGCAGAATTTGATGTGTGTCAGTTGTTTCTATTGATATATGGCAATGTGTTGCTTTGCACATTTCACAGGAGTCGCATTGATGAGGTTGCTGCAGCTTGGAAATTGAAACTTGTACATCTGTAGCTTTATGCTCTTGTTCACACATTCGGTGCTGTCATTGCCTGAACAAATCTTTTGTGTTCCAGCTAAACATTCGATTGTTTTAATGAGAAAACAATCTGTGGTGAAAGTGGCCTGAAATGAAGAAATAGCAAAAGCAGCATAGAGCAGCTCACTTGAAGTGAAGTCTGGCAGATTCCCTGGTGCTCTCGTAGTAAGAATTCGGTGCTTTTTCCACTGCAGACCATGCACAAATGGTCTCCTGCGCTTTGTGCAATGCTGCACATGCGCAGCTTCACACTTGCCGGGGCTAATTGGAGCATGCACAGGAAAATATCACCAGGTGCTCGCTTACCCCAATTAACTGCTCTGTCCCGCTCCACTGGCCCCGCTCTCTCCTCTGCCACTCTCTCCAGACTTCAACGCTTTCGCCCCCTCTTCCCTGGCCAATTGTTCCCCACTCCCGCCTCCCCAAACCACTCTCCGGCCGCTCGTTACTCACTTCCACCCAACACCCCACACGCTCCCCCTCCCCCCTCACCCCACCAGCACGCACCTCTCAAGCCGCCATCTGTCGGTCATGCTGCTTTTCTCCTCTCGCTCCAACATCTGCCCATCAGCCCTCACGGTCTGCCTTACTTGTTTAGGCAGTGCGGTGAGGATCAGTCGAATGTGCGAGTGAGTGACCGAGAAGAGAGAAGTGGCACGACCTGGAGTTAGGGGCTAGAAGGAGGCCGGGGTGTGAGCGGCAATGGAGGGGGGTGGTGGTGGGGGAGGAAGCGGGGAGCGAGCGGCCGGAGAACGGGGTGTGAAGAGTGGGGGGGGGGGGTGGTGGAGCAAGGAGCAGTATAATACCAGAGTTCTTTCTTTGTCAAACAAAATCAAAACAGTTGAGCAGGAGGCATCCAGTTATTTTTATTCTCCTCTTTTGGTAAGTTCAGAGTCACCGATCACAGCCCTCTTCACTGCTGAGCTGCTTCACATTGCTGCCAATCTGAAAAATCTGTGCTCCAGGTGAGGTTAAAACTCACATCTCAGCATAGCCCGCTAACTGCACTGCTGTATCAGTACCACGCGCTAACCAATTGCACCACTGGACCCACGGTTGTTTGCTCATTCTATGGGGGACTGCAGGTCAGTCAGCCGAACATCAGTCATCAGGAAAATGTTCTCATCTATCATTAAGTAAGTCTTAACAAGCACTGAGAAAATCATAGTCTGATCAAACAAAGTCAACATGATTTTACGAAAGGGAAAACTCTTTAGACAAATTTATTAAACAATTCTGAGCATGTAATGAAAGGGTAGATAAAGGGGAACCAGGAAATATAGTATAATTGGATTTCCAAAAGGCATTCAGTAGGATGCCACAGAAGTTTAATACACCAGATAAAAGTTCATGTAATTATTAGCATGCAGAGAGGACATAGAGGACTTTGAGGTTAAAGGACAGAAAGCAAAGAGTAGGGATAAATGGAGCATTTTCAAGTTAGCAGGCCGTGACTAGTGGAGTGCCTCAAGGATCAGTGCTGGGGCCTCAGCTATTTCCAATACCGAGAGTGTGGTGGAAGCATATTCAGTCCTGGGTTGAAGAGAGAATTGTTCCTCACCATCATCGATGCCAGTCTTTAGACAATTCAATTAAATCCACGTGATATCAAGAGACGGGCGAAGGCACTGGATACAGAAACGTCTATGGGCCCTGACAAAATCCCAGCTGTCATACTGAAGACATGTGCTCTGTAACTAGCCGTGTCCTTAGACAAGCTGTTCCAGTGCAGCTACAATATAGAAAATTTGGAAAATTGCCCAAGTATGCCCTGTCCACAAAAATCGGGAGAAATCCAATCCGGCCAATTACTGCCCCATTTGTCTACTCTCAATCATCAGCAAAGTGATGGAAGGTGGCGTTGACAGTGCTATGAAGTGCACTTGCTCAGTAACAACTTGCTGACCGATAATCAGTTTGGGTTCCACCAGGGGCACTCAGTTTCAGACCTCAAAACCACCTTGATCCAAACATGGAAAATATAGCTGTATGCAAGAAAATAATGTATCCACGCTGTCACTGGGCCTTTAATTCCATCTAGGTTAGTTTTTCCAGGAAGTCGATTATGTGGTATTTCATCAGATGTCTTTTTGAAGTCCATATGCACAATATCAACCACACTACCGCTGCCCTCATCAACTTTCTCCATTACTTCAACAAAGAACACACTTCGTGAGAAAAGCACCAACTGTCATAAGATCTAAATTAGGTTTACTGTGTAAGCATGTAAATGCGTGGACTGTGGTAAATAAGGTTGGTGAGTTCCAAGTTTCAGAGGCCCAAGTGGAAATATGATGTGGCGATCACGGAAACCTGACTCAAAATGGACAGAACTGGGTCCCAAATGTGCTTTGATACAAGGAGTGCAGAAAATATATGATAGGAAAGAAAGGATGAAGGGGAGCAGTATTAATTAAGGAGAACGTTACGGTGCTGGAGACTGAGGATGTCCTAGAGGGGACAAGGAAAGAATGGGTTCCGAAGTAGGGTCACTGACCCGAAACGTTAACTCTGCATCTCTTTTCACAGATGCTGCCAGACCTGCTGAGTGATTCCAGCATTTCTTGTTTTTATTTCAGATTTCCAGCATCTGCAGTATTTTGTTTTTATATTAAGGAAAGAATGTATTTGGTTAGAGCTAAAAAAAAAAACAATCGAGTCACATTTCGATTGCTGGGTGAATTCCAGAGACCACCAGCTAATCGGAAAGCTATCGAGGAACAAATATACAGAGAGGTGCAAGAATTATAGAATAGCAATAATGGGGGATTTAATGTATCCTAATATAGATTGGGATATTACTCGTATAAGGGACTGAGAAATCACTCAACAGCTCTTGTTACATCTAAGGAGTGAGAAACAAGTCAATCTTCCAAGTCGATGATCATTCATTAGAGCTGGAGAAGTCTGAGAGTTGGAAAAAGAACAGCGACAGAGCTCGGGGAGTGATAGAAAACAAGCAAAGGGCTGTGAAAAGTTGCAAGACAGAGTGATATACTGACTGAAGAGATGCTGGTGCAAGACAAAATGTGAGTGATAATGGGATAGGTTTTTCTGCCTGCTGTTCAAACTGGCAGAAATGTTGTTCCTTATCAACCAATCGGAACTACTCGGTCAAATAAGCACGCCGGGCCGAATGGCCTCTTTCTGTGCAGTACATTTTTTATAATTATATGTTTCTCAACACTACTGCTACTGCCTTTCACAGTCATTCTGCCATCTTGCAACCATTACAGCCAAATACACTTTCCTGTCTTGTTACTTTGCCTTCTGACATTATGACTCGAAGGAAATTCAGAGAGAAGTTTTCTTGTCATTTCTATCAGCAGATTTGGAACCAGACCTGCTGAATGACATTTTAAATGGTGCCAACGCTTTACTGCAGCTCAGCTCATCAAAAGATTTACTGTTGTCATCGGCCTGTTCGGTATCTTCTTGCACTACATCTGCTGAACAACATTAGTTTCTGGTAGCTCCACTTTCTTCTCTGGAGGAGCAGAGGGAACTGGAGGAAAAGCAGTGACAGAAAGGCTTTGGGATTCCAGTGGTCGTGAAAGGCTCTATATAAATGCAAGGCTTTATTTTTCTAAATCAATGCCCCCTGGTTATTGATCTCTCTGATCATGGAAACAGGTCCTCACTACCCACTCTATCCAGGTCCCTCATAACTTTCTGCACCTCCATTAAATCTCCCCTTAGCTTCCTCTGTTTCAAGGAAAACAAATCCAACCTTACACCATCTTTCCACATAGCTCATCTGGATGTAAATGAGGTTCAGGATGAGTTTCCCAGATTTTCTCCCTGAATCTGATGAATCCGATCATGGTAATTGGAATCCTTTTAGACGTGGATCCGATGTTATTTGTCCCCCAGGAAGTGACCATTCTCATTCTGTTACTCTGAGCAGTTTCTTTTTGTACAAATGCTGCACTGGAACTTCCCACTTTTAAAGTATTATCATTCACTGCACATTAGGCTTCATCTACAAACTTGTCTCTAACATGACCAGTGATTCAGAGGACATTTTTCACTTGTAAACCAGGAATTATGATATTCACAACAGCGTGCTGGAGAAAGACACAGTTTGAGCGCTGGTGACAGTGGTGGAGGAATGGAGAGCTGGGGTTTTCCCGTGAAAGCAGCTGTAAAATTTAAAACAATCACACTGAACATGGGGCTGTAACCCATGAGCAGGAGATTAAGAGTCTCATGCTCCACTGACTAAGGTAACTAGGCAACCCACGGTGGTGTTGTCATTTTTCTGTGTTCCGAGATGTAAAAGGAAATTGATCAACAAAAGCTCAAGGATGCAACACATTCCACTCAATCCTCAATAACATCATTCCCATCTTCCACTTCTTAGCTGCACCTCCTTCCAAAGATTGCGATACATTTTATTGAGGAATTGTTTTGGGGTTTATTATTTACCTACTTTGTGTCATCATTTTGATATGAGATTCTCTTCAGTATCCACCAGAAATTGAACTGCAAACCGAACAGACAAACACGAAAAGCACAAATTGCATGGTGCTCATTTTCAGATGCAGAACAGTCAGCTTTTAAATAACATGAACACATTTTACATAGAAAGATTTCGAAAGTTGTTACTTTTGTTTGTGACTCATTCACTCCTGAGTCTGTGCTCAGAGTAAGGGGAGGTTTGGCCCAGACTGTAGTGTCCTGTGTCCCACGGATGTACAGTAACCCTCTGATTGGTTTGTTGTTTTGTGTTGGCAGTGGGTGATTGGAGAGTGTTGGGGTGGAATATTGCTGCTTGTCCCGGTCTCACTCACTGTGGAGCTGGGAAAGAGTGAGTAATTGATGTAATTGTTTCCATGTGTGACATGCAGCTTAGACTTGCTGTTATTAACCGAGGCAACACAGAATAATCCTTTCATAATCTCCCACAAATTTGAACAGAAATCAACAGTAATGTTCCACTTTGAGGATGACTTTCTGCACTGTCAGTGGTGGAAACGAAAGTGAGTGAAAGACGCTGTGGACAGCTTGAGTGTACAGAACTGTACAGAGGAAAAGCAAATGTAACAGGTCTGTGACACAATGCAATTTGATAACATGTATTGACGAATGTGTATCACTCAACTTTTCCTAGTATTGCATGGAATGTGTTTTGATAAGGTTTCAATGTGGTTTTGAACTGGGGACCGTTCCCAAATACAAGACAGTTGATAACTCTAACGTAATAGAAATACTGCACTGCAATCAACATAGGGAGCATAACCAGAATGTTAAACTGTTATTTTAAATTAGCACGAGGTGATTTTTTTCGAAGTCATCTTTAAATGATCTAAAAATGATTCCAAGCTCATGACATTCTGGCTATTTCAGCAGCCGTGTTGAAAACATCAAATGTTTTGGCTTTTGACATCATCAATCTTCAGGAAAATATAATTCAGGGATGTGAGATTCCAGATCCGTGGATAGACTGGAGAAGCTGGGGTTGTTCATCTTCGAGCAGAGAAGGAGAGAGGAGAATTGATAAAAATGTTTATATGAAGGGTTTAGATGGAAGAATTAAAGAGGAACTGTTTCTAATGGCTGAAGGATTGAAAAACCAGAGAGTACAGATTGAGGAAGATTGGCAGAAGAAGAGGTGACATCGAGATCTGCTGAAAGATCACTGACCTGAAACATTAACTCTGTTTCTCACTCCACAGATGCTGGCGAATCTGCTGAGTATTTCCAGCAGTTTCTGCTTTTATTTCAGATTTCCAGCAACAACAGTATTTTTGCTTTTGTGCTAAATTTAATCCCAAATTGGGCGAGTTTATTTTTAACTTTGCTGTTGCTTTTATGACCGAACTCCATTTACCAGGTATAATACTTTATTGCATGCAGTTGCAGCCGAGTGGTTAAGATGATAAACTTAACAATCTGTTGTGAATTCTGTGTGAGTGCTCGTGTCCTGCTGCCTGCCTTTCTGATTATTTCAAAGTTTAACCAGGTCCCTGCAGAACCAATCATCAGTTACAGGTAATAAAATCCTGCGCCTTTCAATCCCTCCAGGATTTTCTCATTTGCATTTCAAAATTTACCTTTAGAAATGGAACAAAAATCTGCCAAATTGGAGATACTCTTTCTTTCCGGCTGCCTGTCTCTCTTTCGGCCTCCCTCACTCTTGGTGTACATATCTGTGTGTTTCGCTCTATGTGTGTCAATGTGGTTCAATTCCCTGAGGAGGTGACTGGATTTTTACCTTCACAAACTTGATTTATTTTAGTTGTGTAGCATCATTTTAAAATGTTGCAGTGGAAAGTAGCAGGGTAAAAATAATAAAAGACGAGATTGTCTCTTTCTGCATTTTCTTGAGTGGAGACTGTTCAGCGACTAACTGCCGGTGTATTAAAAAGCAGAGGATGATTTAAATTTTAACTGAGCAACATTTAAACAGATATAGACCGAGTAGTTATAGTCGAGTGGTTAGGTAATGAATACATCGAGAGAATGAATTAATAAATTTAAAAAAACAAAGTCAAATCCCTCAGACATTAGGAATTGTTTCCACCGCTGCCAGCTCACACAGGGAACAGGAAAATAAACGTTCACTGACAACTTTTACCAGAACAAGAGCTGAAAACCAACAGGAAAACCTCGAAAATAGAGAAGGCTGGAAGGTGACCTGATAGAATTTGCGATGCTTTGTCCCTGTTTCATCAGGTATTAGAGGCGAAATTTAGTCACTCAGCTTCAGGTTCACATTTGCTGATCCGGAATCAAACAAACAGCAAGATTTTTATAGACCTGGAAAGAAAGATTCTATATTGAGATGCAATTCTTAAGATCATATTTTGACATCTGAGAAATCAGCATTTTTGTCCAACTCTCTCTCTCTCTCTCTGCCATTAAATGACTGCAGTGACCACACTTTAAAAGTACTTCCTTGACTGTAAAGCGCTTTGTGAGATCCTGGGGACGTGAAAGGTGCTGTTTTCTTTTCTTTTCTTACTTTCTGTCTGTCAGTCTCAGTGAAGTAAAATATGGAATTGTGGAGTGAATCTGTTCCTTTCAGCATCTACTCCACACTCTGCCATTCTCTTTCTCCTTTTCTCTCTTTTTCTCTTTGTTTCCCTCTCATCGGTGTCTGTCTGGAATAAAAATCCTCCCTCAGGGGCTGGTGGATGAACCCAGGTCTGCTAACAGTGCAATTCTTGGACTGATGCTTCTGTCGCGGATACACAACTATGAGTTGTGTTCCTTCCTTTTTAGTTCAGTGGTGAGTATCTTTACCTATCACATGGGGAGTGTGGAGTCAATTTCTACATGGGGAGGTTGCACATTTTCAAGACATCGGAATGTTTCATGGTGCAGCTTCATCTCAAAATATAATGGCGAATGTTGGCAGAGATAAAAATGCAAGAGGGAATGTTCTGTTTAAGAATTTTCTGAAGCAGTGACCGTTTCATCATGAAGTGCCCTCACAGTACACAGTGATAGATAATTGTGATTTTAGTCTAATACCGATTTCTGTTCGTGCTGCTCAGTGACACTGCTTCATACCTGCCAGTCTGCCATGTTGCAACTTGTTAAAATTGATGAAGAATAAAAGAAGTACGCCTGTCGCAACAACCCTAATATAAAAGCAAAATATTGCAGATGCTGGAAATCTGAGATAAAAACAAAACGTGCTGGAAATATTCAGCAAGTCTGACCGCCTCTGTGGAGAGTGCGGCAGAGTTAACGTTTAAGGTCAGCGACATTTCACTAGAACTGGCAAAGGGCAGCAATGTAATAGATTTTAAGCAAATAAAGTGAGGTGGTGCAAAAGAGAACAAAAGAACAAAGAGAACAGAAGAACAAATATTATTCCTAATGAGCTTGATTACGTTTTTATTCAGCAAGGAATGTATTTTTGTGTCATTTCATACAGCAGCAAGAAAATTTCATTCCCTGACCGTGTTTCATTCCTTGACTAGGAATATAACCATTTCTGTGATGTAGAAAGCATTGAATTCCACAAGACCACCAGGGAATCTGCCAGAATTCACTACAAGTGAGCTGCTCCACGCTCCATTTGCTATTTATTCACTTCAGGCCATTTTCACCACAGATTAGTTTCTCATTAAAACAACCAAATATTTACCTGAAACACAAAAGCCTTGTTCAGGCAATGACAGCACCGAATGTGTTGACATGAGCACAAAGCTGCAGATGTACAATTTTCAATTTCCAAGATGAACCAACCTCATCAATGTACAAAGCAGCACATTGCCGTAATACATCAATAGAAACAACTGACACACATCAAATTCTGCCAGTTTCATGTGGGATCTCCTTCGGCTTCTATCATTGCTTTTTCTCCAGCTCTCTCTGTTCCCCCAGCTCCCAGGTGAGTTAGCTGCCTGATGTGAACACATCGAATTCATGAAACCCAGATTTCCCTGGAAAGCCAGGAATGGGAATGAAAGATGGAGGACATTGGGAAACAATGGGTGTTGCAGATAACAGGATAAACAAGCACTGTGATCTCATCTTCCTGCTTCTTCCAGATACTGAATACTGGAATGTGTAAGAGTTGTTCCCATTAGCAATTATCCCCAGTCACACTCTCCTTCCAATCTTTTACCACTTGCTTATATTTCAAACTCTGCATAATTTCTCACTGGTTTTCAATGTGTATTTGGCTCTAATGGGTTGTAAGTTGGTAGAATGACTGTGAAGGCAGCAGCAGTGCTGTTAATGAACATACAATAGCAGAAAGGTACAGCACAGAAGGAGGCCATTCGGTCCAGCATGATTCGTTGACAGAGCAGTTGTGATTTGTTGATCAGGAATGATATTTGTGCAGCTTGAGCAGCAGGCAGAAATATCTGCCCCATTGCCTGCCACCCATACTTTCCTGGCCTTTTCCTCACTTTCATCAGTTCATCACTCTGTGTTCTAACATGTTCCCCTTTCCATCCCAAGCTCCGTCTCTATAACTGTTCGCGACCAGTTACATCTCTGACTTCTTCAGCTCTGCTGCACAGTCACCGACCTGGACCTTTAATTGTGTTTCGCTCTCTCCACAGATACCGCAGGTGGCTCAGCTGCACAGCAGGGCAGGAAAAAGTGTGGAAGAGCTATAGTGATAGGGGATTCTATCGTGACGTGTACAGATCGGCCTTTCTGTGGTGGGAAACGGTCTCCAGGATGGTATGTTGCCTCCCTGGTGCTCTGGTCAAGTATGTCATGGAGCAGCTGCAGGACATTCTGAAGGGGGAGGGTGAACATTCAGAGTTCGTGGTACACACCGACATTGGCAGAAAGAGGGATGAGGCACTGCAACAAGAATTTAGGGAGCTAGGTAGAAGATTGAAAAACAGGATCTCAAGCGGTGTATTCTCCGGATTACTCCTGGTGCCACATGCGAGTGAGTATAGGAATAGGAGGATAGAGCAGATGAATGCGTGGCTGAGGAGATGGTGCAGGAGGGATCACTGGGTATATTTCTGGCGTGCAAGTTGCGTGGGTTGCACCTGAACTGGAACGGGACCAAAATCTTGCTGAGAGGTTTGCTGGTGCTGTTGGGGGTCCGGGACTGGGGTGGGGGGGGGGGGGCGGCGGGTGCGGGGGTGGGGTGGTTGGGGTTGCTGGGTGCTAACATAATTTGGCAGGGGGATGGGATACAAAGTGGAGGTACAGTAGGGGGTGATGCACAGCCAAATATAAAAGAGAAACTCAGTCAGTGTAGAAGGCAGAGCAAATATTGTTAAGGCACAAGTGAAAACTGCAAGGCTGGATTGCATCTATTTTAATGAAAGGAATCTTACCAGTAAGGCAGATGAATTGAGGGCGAAGATTATCACATTGGATTAAGATATTATTGATATCACAGAGACATGATTGATGGAGGGGCAGGACTGGCAGCTCAATATTCCAGGGTATAGAATCTACAGGCAAAACAGGGGTCCATTAGGGGCCAAAGTGGCAATCTGTGTGTGGAGCCGGAGGTTATAGGTGAGGTTTTAAAAATTACTTTTCATCTGTGTTCACTATGGAGAAGGACGATGTGGGTGTAGACATCAGGGAGGGTGATTGTGATATACTTGAACACATTAACATTGAAAGGGAGGAATCATTAGCTGTTTTAGCGGGCTTAAAATTTGATAAATCCCCAGGCCCAGGTGCGATGTATCCCAGGCTATGATGTGAGGCAAGGGAGGTGATCACAGGGGCTTTGACACAAATTTTCAGATCCTATCTGGCCACAGGAGACATACCAGAGGATTGGAGGACAGCGAATATGGTACCTTTCTTCAGGACGGATTCCAGGGATAAACCAGGTAATGACAGACCGGTGAGTCTAACATCAGTGGTTGGGCAACTATTGGAAGAAATTCTGAGGGACAGGATTAATCTCCACTTGGAGAGGCAGGGATTAATTCGGGATAGTTAACATGTCTTTGTCAGGGAGGGATCGTGTCTAACTAACTTGATTGAATTCTTTGAGGTGGTGACTAGATGTGTAGATGAGGGTAAACCAGTTGATGTAGTCAAATGGACTTTAGTAAGTTTTTTGATAAAGTCCCGCATGGGAGATTGGTTAAGAAGGTAAGGGCCCATGGGATCCAGGGAAATTTGGCAAAGTGGATCAAAAATTGGCTTAGTGGCAGGAGGCAGAGGATGGTCGTCGAGGGTTGTTTTTGTGAGTGGAAGCCTGTGACAAGTGGTGTAGCGCAGGGATCACTGCTGGGACCCTTGCTGTTTGTAGTGTACATGAATGATTTAGACGTGAATATAGGAGGTATGATCAGTAAATTCGCAGATGACACGAAAATTAGTGGTGTCGTAAATAGTGAGGGGGAAAGCCTTAGATTACAGGACGATATAGAGGGGCTGGTAAGATGGGTGGAGCAGTGGCAAATGGAATTTAATCCTGATAAGTGTGAGGTGATGCATTTTGGAGGCCTAACAAGGCAAGGGAATATACAATGGATGGTAGGACCCTAGGAAGTACAGAATGTCTGGGGGACCTTGGTGTACTTGTCTATAGACCACTGAATGCAGCAGCACTGGCAGATGAGGTGGTTAGGCAGGCATATGGGATAATTGCCTTTATTAGCCAAGGCACAGAATATAAGAGCAGGGAGGTTATGATGGAGCTGTATAAAATGCTAGTTCGGCCACAGTTGGTGTACTGTGCACAGTACTCTGGGCAGCACACTATAGGAAGGATGTGATTGCCCTGGAGAGGGTGCAGAGGCGATTCAGGATGATGTTTTCTGACCTGGAGCATTTCAGTTTTGAAGAGAGACTGAAATGGCTCGAGTTATTTTCCTGAGAGTAGAGAAGGCTGAGGGGGGACACGATTGAGGTATACAAAATTATGAGGGGCATTGATAGGTTCGACAGGAAGAAACTTTTTCCTTCGTGGACGTGTCAATAACCAGGGGGCATAGATTTAAGGTAGGGGGCAGGAGGTTTAGAGTGGATTTGAGGGAAAAAGTTCACTCAGAGGGTGTTTGGAATTTGGACCACACTGCCTGAAAAGGGTTGGGAGAGGCAGGAACCCTCACAACATTTACCAAGTATTTCGATGAGCACTTGAAACGGCAGAGAATACAAGGCTACGGACCAAGTGCTGCAAAATGGGATGAGAATAGTTAGGTTCTTCATGACTGGCACAGACACGATTGGCCGAAGGGCCTGTTTTTCTGCTGTATAACTCTATGACCGCCGAGTTGCGAACCATTTGCTGTTTCTTTTTAATGTCAGTCACGTTTGTGAGAGTTGTCATCACAGTAAAAAAACTGATTACTTTCTGACCAGGAATCGAACCCAGAACGCGAGAGTGAATGCATTGAGCCCACACCACTCGAACACCAGTGAAGCTCACCCACGCCTTTCAATATTAACTGCTTTTCCCATTTCTTCACCTTCAACAGGCTGATTTGTTTGTTTATTTCTCACACATTTTTTGCCTTTTGTTCAGTTTATGACAAATCCACGATCTCTGATTGATATTGAGACATTTGAACATTTCCAACCAGCAAACTGAGTAGTCAACTCAAGAAAAAAGACACAAAGCCGCTGCGAGCAGGGTTTGAACCTGCGCACGGTAATTCCCCATTGGATTTCAAGTCCAACGCCTTAACCACTCGGCCATCACAGCTCAGATATTGCTCGCTCTTCTAATTAAATCATTGGTACAATGCATTAGACAATTGCTGAAATTAGACATATTCTGGGGAATCATTGTCTTTGAGCCTTGAGTTGAGTTGCATCTCCCAGTGTATGTTAAAATTCCCATGATGGAATCAGTGTAGTTTACAACACAGAAGGAATCCTCTCGACCCGCTGAGCCTGCACCAGCTCTTTGAAAAATCAGTCAGTTTAATCCCACAATCCAGCTTTTCCCCATCACCCTGGAAATCAGTCCTCTTCTCTCCTCGCTATTCTCTGTTTTATGTACCTCAGAAAATTATGTATCCGCGCTGCCACTGGTCCTTTAATTCCATCACTTTAATTTTTCTAACAAGTTGATTATGTGGTCTTTCACCAAATGCTTTTTAAACTCCATCTCCACAACATCAATCACATTACCACTACCCTCATCAACTTTAGAGTTATACAGCTATACAGCACAGGAATAGGCCCTTCGGCCCATCGTATCTGTGCCAGCTATCAAGCACCCATCTATTCTAATCCCATTTCGAGCACTTCGCCCGCAGCCTTGTATGCTATGGCGTTTCAAGTGCTCATCTAAATACTTATTAAATGTTATGAGTGTTCCTGCCGCTACCACCCCTTCAGGTAGTGAGTTCCAGTTTCTTTCTCCATTAATTCATCACAGAACACATTTCATGAGAAAAACATCATCTGCCATGAAAACAAAACCCAGTTCATCAATTCACATCCCTTGCCAAAGAAGATTCCCCAAAGAAATATTGTCAACAACCCACCGCTGGCCTTCCAAAGGCCAGCCCTGCTTTTGTGGCATGTCTGCCGAGCGGTCGGACCTAAGTGTATAGACTCAGTTCAAGGTCCAAATGAACTTTGGTGTGAATGGAACGTGTGTAACCTCGAAACAGCGGTGGTAACCGAGCGATGTTAACAGCTTTAAGACCGTGAAAGTGAATGTTACAGTCTGCTAAGCCACAGTGAAATGAAATGGAAGCAAGTCAGTGTTAATAGTGGAAGGAATAATCTGAGAGAAGGGGCGGGTTTGAATGTTGGAGCGTGAAGCACAGGCATGTGTAAGTGAAATGCTGGAAAAGGAGACAGTAGTTTTTTTTCTCCATCAAGAAGAAATTCATTTTCAAGAAGTAAGGATTGGTTATTTGATGCATTTCATTGGTTGGTGCAGCAGCCGGTTTAAGACATAAAGCAAGCTCTGTCTGGATTTGGAGTAGCTGTGACCACAACACAGAGTATTCACCATTATACATTCACAGTCCCACTTAAGCAGCTGCGATAGTCTAACACAATTGTTTGAGAAAGATCTTTTTTCGTGAAGAGGATTTCTCGACAAAAGCTGCCTCATCTGCTGAATCTTTCTAACATGTGATGCTTTTATTTTGGACTTTCCACCTGAGCAGCTTTTCTGCTGATATAAGAAACAGCAAGGGTCCCAGCACCGATCCCTGTGGCGCACCATTGGTCACCGATATAACACAAATTATAACCGCTTTGGGAATGGAACCCCAATTCAATGGAATTATGATCGCTGAAACCCCGACTATCAACAACTTTGGGGGATGCCATTGACCAGAAACAGAACTGAATTAGCCACATACATACTGTGTCTACAACAGCGGGTCCGAGGCTGGGAATTCTGCAGCGATTAACCCAACACCTGACACCCCAAAGCCTGTCCGCCATCTACAAGACACAAGTCAGGAGTGCGATGGAATACTCTCCACTTACTTGAATGATATTGGAGCTGCACTCAGGAAGCTCAACTCCATCCGGGACAAAGCAGCCCACTTGATTGGCAGCCCATCCACCACCACAAACATTCACTCCCTTTGCCACCAAAGCACAGTGGCAGCAGTGTGTATCATCTACAAGATACACTGCAGCAACTCACCACAACTCCTTCAACAGCACTTTGCAATTCGACAGCACTTTGCAAACGCGTGACCTCTGCCACCTGGAAGGGCAAGGACAGCAGATGAGT
Source organism: Heterodontus francisci (assembly GCF_036365525.1). Taxonomy (NCBI): domain Eukaryota; kingdom Metazoa; phylum Chordata; class Chondrichthyes; order Heterodontiformes; family Heterodontidae; genus Heterodontus; species Heterodontus francisci. The sequence goes on from NC_090404.1 coordinate 35,261,327, forward strand.
GGGAACATCACTATCTGCAAGTTCCACTCCAGGCCACACACCATCCTGACTTGGAAATATATCACCGTTCCTTTACTGATATTGGATCAAAATCCTGGAACTCCTTCCCTAACAGCACTGTCCGTGCACCGACACCACATGGACTGCAGTGGTTCAAGAAGGCAGCTCACCACCACCTTCTCAAGGGAAATTAGGGATGGGCAATAAATGCTAGTCTTGCCAGCGATGCCCATATCCCATGAAATAAATTTTAAGAAGTCAGAAATGAAACAGAACTCAGCCAAATTAGTGGCACTGTTTTGTCCTGGCTGTCTCTCTTTAGGCTTTCGTCACTCTTGGTGTATATGACTGTTCACTCTGTGTGAGTCAATGTGGTTCACATTTTGGAACTTTGCAGCAGACATGTTTGCTGTTCCTTCCTCCTGTTCCTCCTTGATTATTTCTGCCTGTGTGTAACTGAGGCTGCGTTTTGGGTAGGTCCTGTCCAGGTGTCCTCATCACACATGTTGCAGCACTTACTCTACTTCCAGTCCTTTGTCTGGTGGCCTTCCAGCTTACAGCTGCTTTGTATTTGGCCGCCACGTGCCCAGAATCTCCACATAACTAAATTTCCTCATCCCTGGGCATGATGAAAGGTGAAGGACAGCGAGGCGGTTTTGGAAAGTATTTGCACTTGGGAGTGCGAAAAATTGAATGGTACGAAAAGGAAAATCCAGTCTCCAGCTTTGTGAATCTTATGGGAAATGGAGTTGTTAATTTATTTTCGGGTTGTTCTTGGAACAGAGATGGCTGACGGGAGATCTGATTGAAATGTACAAGATGTTGAGGGGCCTGGATAGAGTGGAGGTGACTGGCCTATTTACTTTGGAAGAGAGATCAGAGACGAGGGGCATAGATTTAAAGTGATTGGTAGAAAAGTTAGAAGGGAGATGGGAGATGAGGAGAAGTCTTTTCACCCAGAGGGTGGTGAGGGTCTGGAACTCACTATCTAAATGGGTAGTTGGGGCAGAAACACTCGACTCATTCAAAAGGAGTCTGGATATTCACCATCTGCAGATGTTTCAGTAGCTGTGCTCTGAAACCCTCTCAGTGCCTTTCAACAGGTAGATTCATGACAGAATGTGCACACTGGGAGAAAAGGAATGCTCCCTCACCATTTAAAATTGAGTACAATTTTTCTAGTTAGCTCCCTGTCCACAATGATCAAGTGAAAAAGACGTTTCTCTCTATTTACCCTCCTCATTCATTTCCTGATCCTAAAATACTCAATCAAATCACCCATTAACCACCCAAAGTCTATGGAATGCAAGCCTATTTTAATTAATCACATCTCATAATTTAACCATTAGAGCCTTGGCTGCATTCTGGTGAAAATTCACTGCCCTGTTTCCAAGGCCAATGTGTATCCTTTATAATGTGCTGCGACCAAAACTATACACAGTATTCCAGGTATGGTCTAACCAGCATATTGTGCAGTTGAAGCCAAATTTCTCTTTTTACAACAGAATAGAACAGAATAACAAAATCGTTACAGTACAGAAGGAGATCCTGTGGCCTTTCTTGTGCATCCTGGCTCTCTGCAAGAGCAACTCAGCTGGTCCAACACATCTGCATTTTCAACATAGCTCTGCAAATGTTTCTCTTCAGATAATTACCCATTATTTTTCTTCTTCCTTATTGGGATATGAGAGTCCCTGGCAATGCCAGCATTTACTGCCCATCAGTAATTGTGCTTGGGAAGGTGATGGTGAGCTGCCTTCTTGAACCGCTGAAGTCTATATGGGGAGGCACTCAGACAGTGATGTTAGGGAGGGAATTCCGGCATTTTGACCCAGCAATATAGTTCTAGGTCAGGATGCTGTGTGACTTGGAGGGAGGCATGCAGGTGGCGGTGTTCCCATGCATCTACTCCTCTTGTCCTTCGAGGTGATACTGGTTGCAGGTTTGCAAGCAGTTGTGAAAGGAGCATTGGTGAGTTGCTGCGGTACATCATGTATATGGTACGTACTGCTGCCACTGTGCACCATAGTGGAGCAAGTGAATGTTTAATGTGGTGGATAGGGTGATGATGAAGCAGGTTGGTTCGTCTTAGATGCTGTTGAACCTTCAGAGTGTGTTTGGGGCTGAAATCATGCAGGCAAGTGGAGAGCTTTCCATCACACCCTGACTTCTGCCTTCTAGATGATGGACAGGTTTTGGGGAGTTAGAAGATGAGTTGCAGAATTTCCAGCCCCGGACCCACTCTTGCAGCCACAGTATGTTTATCGCTGTTCCTGGTTTCTGGGCAAGGCTAATCCCCAGGATGTTGATGGTGGAGGATTCAGCAATGATAATGCCGTTGAACTTCAAGGGGAGATGTTTAGAATTTCTCTTGTTGGGGATGAAAATTGTCCAGCAATTGTGAGGTGTGACTGTAACTTGCCGTTTATCAGTCCAAGCTTGACTGTAGTCCAGGCCTTGCTGCATATGCATATGGACTGCTTCAGTGTCTGAGGAGTCGAGAATGGTACCAACCATAGTGCAATCATCAGCGAGCATCCCCACGTCTGACCTCGTGATGGAGGGACGGTCATTGATGAAGAATCGGAAGTTGATTGGGTCCAGGACAAGACTCTGAGGAACTCCTGCAATTATGTCCAGGAGCTGAGATGATTGACGCCCAACAACACAACCATCTTCCTTTTAAAATAGAAGTATAGAAGATAGGAGCAGGAGTAGGCCATTCGGCCCTTCGAGCCTGGTCCGCCATTCATTATGATCATGGCTGATCATACAACTCACTAATCTGTTTCTGCTTTTCCTCCACATCCATCGATCCCTTTGAGCCCAAGAGCTTGAAAACATACAATGTTTTGACCTCAACTGCTTTCTGGGGGAGCGAATTCCACAGGTTCACCACTTTCTGGGTGAAGAAACGTCTCCTCATCTCAGTCCTGAATTTTTAAAAATTCATTCATGGGATGTGGGCGACGCTGGCCAGGCCAGCATTTATTGCCCATCCCTAATTGCCCTTGAGAAGGTGATGGTGAGCTCCCTTCCTGAACCGCTGCAGTCCATTTGGTGTAGGTATACCCACAGTGCTGTTAGGAAGGGAGTTCCAGGATTTTGACCAAGTGACAGTGAAGGAGCGGCGATATCGTTCCAAGTCAGGATGGTGTGTGACTTGGAGGGGAACTTGCAGGTAGTGGTGTTCCCATGTATTTGCTGCCCTTGTCCTTCTAGTTGGTAGATGTCGCGGGTTTGGAAGGTGCTGTCTAAGGAGCCTTGGTGCATTGCTGCAGTGCATCTTGTAGGTGGTACATACTGCTGCCACTGTGCGTCGGTGGTGGAGGGAGTGAATGTTTGTAGATGGGGTGACAATCAAGCGGGCTGCTTTGTCCTGGATGGTGTTGAGCTTCTTGAGTGTTGTTGGAGCTGCACCCATCCAGGCAAGTGGAGAGTATTCCATCACACTCCTGACTTATGCCTTGTAGATGGTGGGCAGGCTTTGGGGAGTCAGAAACTGAGTTACTCGCCTCAGGATTCCTAGCCTCTGACCTGCTCTTGTAACCATGGTATTTATATGGCTACTCCAGTTCAGTTTCTGGTCAATGGTAACCCCTAGGATGTTGATAGTGGGGGATTCAGCGATGGCAATGCTGTTGAATGTCAAGGGGAGATGGTTAGATTCTCTCTTGTTGGAGATGGACATTGTCTGGCACTTGTGTGGCGCGAATGTTACTTGCCACTTATCAGCCCAAGCCTGGATATTGTCCAGGTCTTGCTGCATTTCTACACGGACTGCTTCAGTATCTGAGGAGTCACGAATGGTGCTGAACATTGTGCAATCATCAGCGAACATCCCCACTTCTGACCTTATGATTGAAGGAAAGCCATCGATAAAGCAGTTGAAGATGGTTGGGCCTAGGACACTTCCCTGAGGAACTCCTGCAGTAATATCCTGGAGCTCAGATGATTGACCTCCAACAACCACAACCATCTTCCTTTGCACCAGGTATGTCTCCAGACAGCGAAGGGCTTTCCCCCTGATTTCCCTTGACCTCAGTTTTGCCAGGGCTCCTTGATGCCATACTCGGTCAAAGGCTGCCTTGATGTCAAGGGCAGTCACTCTCACCTCACCTCTTGAGTTCAGCTCTTTTGTCCATGTTTGAACCAAGGCTATAATGAGGCCAGGAGCTGAGTGGCCCTGGCGGAACCCAAACTAAGTGTCACTGAGCAATGGTTTACCCCGTATCCTTAGACTATGACCACTGGTTCTGGACTCCCCCACCATCGGGAACATCCTTCCTGCATCTACCCTGTCAAGGCCTGTTAGAAATTTATAGGTTTCTATGAGATCCCCCTCCCCACCCCCACACACACACAACCCGCCCCCACCCCACACCCACCACCCACCCCCGCCCCCACCCCTTCACTTTTCTGAACTCCAGCGAATATAATCCTAACCAATTCAATCTCTCATACGTCAGTCTCGCCATCCCAAAATTCAGTCTGGTACACCTTCGTTGCATTCCCTCGAGAGCAAGAACATCCTCCCTCAGATAAGGCGACCAAAACTTCTCAGTATTCCAGGTGTGGCCTCACCAAGGCCCTATATAATTGCAGCAAGACATTCATGCTCCTGCACTCGAATCCTATCACAATGAAGGTCATTTTAACATTTGCATTTATTTAAACACCTGTTGCACCTGCATGCTTACGTTTAGTGACTGGCGAATAAGAACACCCAGGTCTCGTTGGATATTCTCCTCTCTCAGTTTTTTTGGCATTCAGATAATAATCTGCCTCCCTGCATTTGCCACCAAAGTGGATAACATCACATTTATTCACATTATACTTCATCTGCCATACATTAGTTTGATCAATTTGCTTACCCACTATTTTTTTCATGTTTGTACTTGCAGCTGTTCAATTTTCAGTCCGTTAACACCCTTTCTGTACGAATGCTTTGTCTTTCAATGCACAATTTACGTCTCATTGCTCCATGACATTCTGGCCAACAATTCTGTGACCTTGTCCTATTTCCACCTTCTCCTTGTTATCTCTTGCCGCACCCATACTTTACTTGCTTATTACCTTTTACATTTCTAATATTTGCCAGTTCTGAAGAAGGGTCACTGACCTGAAACGTTAACTTCTCTCTCCACAGATGCTGCCAGACCTGCTGAGTATTTCCAGCATTTCTTGTTTTCATTTCAAATACCCTGGATGTTCGTTTCCCATCTCTGGTCAGCCTGCAGCGATGTCTCCGTAATCCCAACTATATCGTACCTGTTTACATCCAATCGCGCAATTAATTCATCCACTTTATTGCTCATACCGACCATTCCCTGGTGTGCAGCAAGGTTAGACTGAAACCAAAGAAGCTGCATCACTCCAAGCAGAATTTCTTATCCACAGCTGTTACATAAATTTCTAAATTCAACTTGAAAAAGCCCTTCAAACCACTCCCACAGGGGATGCAGAGACCAAGTGGGCCCACATCAGAGACGCCATCGATGTGTCAGCTATGATCACCTATGGTAAATGTGTGAAGTAGAATGCAGACTGGTTTCAATCTCACTTTGAAGAGCTGGACCCTGTCATTGCCGCTCAGCGCAATGCACTGTTGAACAACAAGAAAGCCCCCAGCGAGCTAACAATTGTAGCACTTAAAGCAGCCAGAAATGCTGCACTAAGAACAGCCAGGCGCTGCGCAAATGACTACTGGCAACACCTATGCAGCCATATTCAGCTGGCCTCCGACACCGGAAGCATCAGAGATATGTATGATGGCATTAAGAGAGCTTCTGGGCCAACCATCAAGAAGATCGCCCCCCTCAAATCTAAATCAGGGGACACAGAAACTGACCAATGCAAACAAATGGACCTCTGGGTGGAGCACTACCTAGAACTGTACTCCAGGGAAAATGTTGTCACTCAGACCGCCCTCAATGCAGCCCAGTCTCTGCCAGTCATGGATGAGCTGGACGTACAGCAAACAAAATCGGAACTCAGTGATGCCATTGATTCTCTGGCCAGCGGAAATGCCCCTGGGAAGGACAGCATTACCCCTGAAATAATCAAGAGTGCTAACCTTGCTATACTCTCAGCACTCTACAAACTGCTTTGCCTGTGTTGGGACGAGGGAGCAGTACCACAGGACATGCACGATGCCAATATCATCACCCTCTATAAGAACAAAGGTGACCGCGGTGACTGCAACAACTACCGTGGAGTCACCCTGCTCAGTATAGTGGGGAAGTCTTTGCTCCAGTCGCTTTAAACAGACTCCAGAAGCTGGCCATGCGTGTCTACCCTGAGGCACAATGTGGCTTTCGAGCAGAGAGATTGATCATTGACATGCTGTTCTCCCTTCGTCAGCTACTGGAGAAAGGCTGTGAAAAACAGATGCCCCTCTACGTTGCTTTCATTGATCTCACCAAAGCCTTTGACCTCGTCAGCAGACGTGGTCTCTTCAGATTACTAGAAAAGATCAGATGTCCACCAAAGCTACAAAGTATCATCACATCATTGCATGACAATATGAAAGGCACAATCCAGTACAGCGGTGCCTCATCAGACCCCTTTCCTATCTTGAGTGGCGTGAAACAGGACTGTGTTCTCGCACCAACACTGTTTGGGATCTTCTTCTCCCTGCTGCTCTCACATGCGTTCAAATCTTCAGAAGATGGAATTTTCCTCCACACAAGATCAGGTGGCAGGTTGTTCAACCTTTCCCGTCTAAGAGTGAAGACCAAAGTACGGAAAGTACTCATCAGGGAACTCCTGTTTGCTGACGATGCTGCATTAACATCTCACACTGGAGAGTGTCTGCAGAGTCTCATCGACAGGTTTGCGGCTGCCTACAACGAATTTGGCCGAACAATCAGCCTCAAGAAAATGAATATCATGGGACAGGACGTCAGAAATGCTCCATCCATCAATATCGGTGATCACGCTCCGGAAGTGGTTCAAGAGTTCACCTACCTAGGCTCAACTATCACCAGTAACCTGTCTCTAGATGCAGAAATCAACAAGCGCATGGGAAAGGCTTCCACTGCCATGTCCAGACTGGCCAAGAGATTGTGGGAAAATGGCGCACTGACACAGAACACAAAGGTCCGAGTGTATCAAGCCTGTGTCCTCAGTACTTTGCTTGACAGCAGCGAGGCCTGAACAACGTATTTCAGCCAAGAGCGATGTTTCAATTCATTCCATGTTCACTGCCTCCAGAGAATCCTTGGCATCAGGTGGCTGGATCGGATCTCCAACACAGAAGTCCTCGAGGCCGCCAACATCCCCAACTTATGCATCCTACAGACTCAGCGGTGCTTGAGATGGCTTGGCCATGTGAGCTGCATGGAAGATGGCAAGATCCCCAAGGACACATTGTGCAGTGAGCTCGTCACTGGTACCAGACCCACCAGCCGTCCATGTCTCTGCTTTAAAGAAGTCTGCAAGCGCAACGTGAAGTCCTGTGACATTGATCACACGTCGTTGGAGTCAGTTGCCAGTGATCGTCAGAGCTGGTGGGTAGCCATAAAGGCGGGGTTAAAGCGTGGTGAGTCGAAGAGACTGAGCAGTTGGCTGGAAAAAAAGACAGAAATGCAAGGGGAGAGCCATCTGTGTAACAGCCCTGACAACCAATTTTATCTGCAGCACATGTGAAAGTGTCTGTCACTCCCGAATTGGCCTTTATAGCCACTCCAAGCACTGCTCCACAAAGCACTGACCACCTCCAGGCGCTTACCCATTGTATCTGGAGACAAGGAGGACAAAGAAGAAGATTGTTAATAATCCACACGTTAAGTCACAAAGACTTAAGGCTTGTCTTTTTAACATTACTTGTCTCCTTCCCACTATTTTTCACTGTGGCCCTGTTTGATTCTGGCCCTTGATTTCTCTGCCTATCACTTTTCTTATTCCCCTTTGGTTCTTTTCCTTGATCACCCTTCCTCTGACTCCTTGCAAAGTTTCCCATCCCCCTGCCATTTTAGTTTAACCCTCGCCAACCACTCTGGAAAACACTGCCCCGAGGACATACCTTTGTGTTAGGTATGACTTCATCTCGTGGAGCGTTTCCCCTCTCTTTCCCATTGCCTCCAGTTTTGCTCGGGCTCCTTGATCCCATACTAGGTCTAATGTTACCTTGATGTCAAAGGCAGACACTGTCACCTCTCTAATACAGCTCTATTTTCCATGTTTGGCCAAGGTTGTAATGAAGTCTCGAATTGAGTGCCCCTGGTGGAATCCAAACTGAGCATAGGTCAGCAATGTGTTACTGAGTAAGTGTTTATTGATAGCACTGTCAACGATACCTTCCACATTTTGCTGATGATTGAGAGTAGACTGATGGGGTAGTTAATGGGCGGATTGGACTTTTCCCGATTTTCGTAGACAGGACATAGCTGGGCTAATTTCGCATTGTCAGGAAGATGTGCTTTTTGCAATTGTACTGAAACAACTTCTCTCAGGCCACAGCTGGTTCGAGAGCACAGATCTTCAGTATGACAGTTGGAATTGTGTCAGGGCCCATCGTGTATTCTATATTCAGTGCTTTCACCCGTCTCTTGATAGCACGTGGATTCAATGGAATTATCTAAAGGCTGGCATCAATGATGGTATGGACCAATCTTCTCTTCAACCCAGGACCGAATCTGCTTCCACCACACTCTCGGTATTGGACATAGCTGTGGCCCCAGCACTGATCCTTGAGGCACTCCACGAGTTACGGTCTGATATCTTGAAAATGCTCCATTTATCCCTCGTTGCTTTCTGTCCATTAACCTCTAGATCCTCCTTGCATGCTAATATATTACTTCAATTCCATGAGCCTTTATCTAGTATATAAATCTTCGATGGTATCTTACCGAATGCCTTTTGGAAATCCAATTATACTGCAGTCCTGGTTTCCCTTTATCTGCCCTTTCAGTTACATCCTCAGAATTCTGGAATACATTTGTCAATCAAGATTTCCATTCGGTAAAAACATGTTGACTTTGTTTGTTCAGACAATGATTTTCCAATTGCTTGTTAATACTTCGTTTGTCATAGATTAGAACATTTTCCAGACGACTGATGTTAGGCTAACTTGCCTGCAGTTCCCCATACTATATGGGGTGTGTCCTGACTCCAGTGGCCGAATCGGTTAGTGTGCGGTATTTATACAGCAATGCATTGAATGAGCTATGTCAAGGTTGTGAGTTCGAGCCTCATCTAAAGCACCGAATTTTAGAAACGGGGTGAGAAGTTAGTCTGAACTGGCCAGAAGAAGGGATAGAAAACAACGATGAGGTGACATGAAAGCAACAGGAGCCACGTGCGGTGAGAGCACTGCAAAACTTCATAGTCATTTCCAGCAGAGAAAGAGACAGCTCGGTCCATGCCAGCTCTGCACAGAGCAACGCAGTCAGGCTCGATGCCCGTAGCCCCGCAAGCCTGCTTTTCTCAGAATTCCTCCTGAAGGCGTTTGTCATTTCTGCTTCCACCACCCTTGTGGGCAGCGAGTTCCAGGTCATTATCACTTGAGATATAAAAACAGTGCTTCCTCATACTCCCCAACATCCTTTTTTTCCACAGAAGTGGCAATTTGTGGTCACTACTCCTTGTGCTGTCTTCCTTGTCTAACTTATCCCAGCCTGTCATAATCTGGTACACTTCTATTAAATCTCCCCTCAATCTCTTTTGTTCAAAGGAGAACAAGCCCAGCTCTGCCAACCTAACCTTGTAACTAAAATGCTCCATCCCTGGAGCCCTTCTGCTAAATCTCCTCAGCACCCTCTCAAGGACCCTCATATCGTTCCTGAAATGTGGTGACAAGAACAGGACAGAGTTGTGGCTAACCAGAGCTTTATAGAGGTTCACCAAAATTGTACTGAGTACTTCTATTTATGAAGCCTAAGATTCCTTATGCTTTCCTAACTATTTTAATATATCTTGCCACCTTCAAAGATCTATGCACCTGCGCCCCCAGGTCCCTCTGTTCCAGCACATTCTTTAGAACTATGCTATTACATCTACATTGCCTCTCCTTAATCCCTCTGTCAAAATGCATCACTTCACACTCGTCAGTATAAAATTCTTTCTGCCAACATTCTGTCCATTCTACTACCCTATCTATGTCCTGCTGTAGGCTGTTCATATTATGCTCACTGGTTGCTGCAGCTCCAAGTTTGTTGTCATCAGCAAATTTTGAAATTATGCTATCTTGTGGAACATCACTATCTACCATTCTCCAGTCTGAAAAACAACCATTTTCATTGACTCGTTGTTTTCAGTCCTTAAGCCAATATTTTATTCAACTGGACACTGACGCTCCTATTCCATAAGTCACAATTTTGTTACCAAGCCTTTTCTGTGGTACCTTATCAAATATTTTGTTAAAATCCATATAAACAACACTTAACACACTCCCTTCATCAAACTTCTCCTTTACTTCAACAAAAAATTCAATTAAATTAGTCATGCATGATGTAGGATGAGGCTCTTAGTTGGTGATTAATTGCCCAATTAAGGGCCTCAATTGGCAGCAGTGCAAGAAGGCCGTTCACAGGCCTTCCCGCCCCAGACTAAATTTTGGCGGAGGCAGGAAAGTGGCAGGAATTCCTTCCCACCCCTGACAGGATCCCATTCGAGTTTGTGCTCTCACTGCCCCCAAACTCGTCATGGGAGAGACCATAAAATTCTCCCCCTTGTGTCCAAGTGCCTCCATGGTCTTGCCCCCACCACCATTCCTGTTTATAAGTGTAACTACTTCCAGCTCTGAGAACTCTGCATTCTTCCAATTCTAGCCTCTTGTGCATCTTCTGCTTCATTTATCCCACCCTTGTCGGCCATGCCTTCAGCTGCCTCGGTCCTAAGCTGTGGAATGCCCTCCCTAAACCACTCCATCTCTCCACTTTCCTCTCCAACTTCAAAATGCTCCTTAATACCCGGCTCTTTGCATAAGTGCTGGCATGGAATGGTTGGGCCGAATGGCCTGCATCTGTACCGTATATCCTTTATAATCCTATGTAAGCCTTTGGTCACCTTTTATATGTCTCCTTTTGTGGCTCAGTGTCAAAATTGTATTTGATTACACTCCTGTGAAGCGCTTTGACTTTTTTACCTCCACTAAAGGCACAATATAAATGCAAGGTGTTGATATGAGGGAGATTTGTGGCCTGCATTACACGAAAACAACAAGTTGCATTTATGTAGCACCCTGATTTTAATTGTTCTGCAATTGGTGGCCATACTTTCAGCTGCTGAGGCTCTAAGCTCTGGAATTCCCACCATAAAGCCCCCAGCCTCTCTACCTTTCTCTCCTCCCTTATAATGCTCCTGAAAACCGACCTCTTTGACCAAGCTTTTGAGCATCTGTCTTGATATCTCCTGGTGCCTTGGTGCCAAACTTTGATTGATAAAGCTCTTGCAGAGCACCTTTGGAGGTTTTGCTAAATTAAAGGTGCTACATAAATGTAAGGTGTTGTTAAGAGGTGAGATTTATGGTCTGAATTAGTGCAATGGAAGAGTCAAGTCCAGAGGTAACTTACAATGTTTCTAGAGGGTTTCACCAGTAGATGAGCTCAGAAGTCAGGCCACAGAACATCAATAGGATGTTCCTCGATTCAGCTCCTCAGAACAAAAGCTCCTTTATTGAAAATAGTCATCTGTTTTCTTTTTCAAATCCTGTTTGCCACACAACTGTGATTTATCATTTGTTTCTACAAATTACTGGGTCTAATAATTTTATGAATTCCTCTCTTGGAATTGACACTTCCTGCTTTGTGTCTTACCCCAGTCTGCACTGTGAGTTCTTGTTCGGGAACTGTGTATCACCATGGTTTCGCGAGCAAGGGATTGAGCTACAATGCAGGAATAATGTTCAATTTACTTCATGAAATATGCTTTCAATTTTTGTTTGTTTTTTTATTACAATACTCTGCTAACAAAATTACAAGCAAGATATTACCAGATTCCAATCGTGCTGTGCATCAGTTGTCATGGTTACCATAAAGAGAAAGTAAAGAAAAGCAGTGCCATCCATTGGAAAAATGAATACACAGCAATTAAGAATGGGGTAAAAACTAACAGTGGGAATCTGCTTCCAATGATTTCCTCTTTAACTGAGTCATGGAGTCATTTATGACACAGAAGGAGGCCATTAGGCCCATCGTGTCCATGCCAGCTCTCTATGGAGCTACGCAGTCAGTCCCACTCCCCGACTCAATCCCTGCAGCCCTGCAAGTCTATTTCTCTCAGCTGGCCATCCAACTTCCTCTTGAAGTCATTGATTGTTTTCGCTTCCACCGCTAAGTGCCGCTAAGCGCATTGCACTGTTGAAATACAAGAAAGCCCCCAGCGAGCTAACATCTGTCGCACTGAAAGCAGCCAGAAACGCTGCACTAAGAACAGCCAGACGCTACGCAGATGACTACTGACAACACCTATGCAGTCATATTCAGCTGGCCTCCAACACCGGAAGCATCAGAGATATGTGTGATGGCATTAAGAGAGCTTCTGGGCCAACCATCAAGAAGATCGCCCCCTCAAATCCAAATCATGGGAAACAACCACTGACCAACGCAAACAAATGGACCGCTGGGTGGAGCACTACCTAGAACTGTACTCCAGAGAAAATGTTGTCACTCAGACCGCCCTCAATGCAGCCCAGTCTCTGCCAGTCATGGATCAGCTGGACGTACAGCAAACAAAATCGGAACTCAGTGATGCCAATGATTGTCTAGCCAGCAGAAATGCCCCTGGGAAGGACAGCATTACCCCTGAAATAATCAAGATTGCTAAGCCTGCTATACTCTCAGCACTCGACAAACTGCTTTGCCTGTGTTGGGACGAGGGAGCAGTACCACAGGACATGCACGATGCCAATATCATCACCCACTATAAGAACAAAGGTGACCGCGGTGACTGCAACAACTACCGTGGAGTCTCGCTGCTCAGTATAGTGGGGAAGTCCTCGCTCGAGTCATTTTAAACAGACCCCAGAAGTTGGCCATGCGTGTCGACCCTGAGGCACAATTTGGCTTTCGAGCAGAGAGATTGATCATTGACATGCTGTTCTCCCTTCATCAGCTACAGGAGAAAGGCCATGAAAAACAGATGCCCCTCTACGTTGCTTTCATTGATCTCACCAAAGCCTTTGACCTCGTCAGCAGACATGGTCTCTTCAGATTACTAGAAAAGATCAGATGTCCACCAGATCTACTAAGTATCATCACCTCATTCCATGACAATATGAAAGGCACAATCCAGTATAGCAGCACCTCATCAGACCCCTTTCCTATCCTGAGCAGCGTGAAACAGGACTGTGTTCTCGCACCAACACTGTTTGGGATCTTCTTCTCCCTGTTGCTCTCACATGCGTTCAAGTCTTCAGAAGAAGGAATTTTCCTCCACACAAGATCAGGCGGCAGGTTGTTTAACCTTGCCCGTCTAAGAGCGAAGACCAAAGTATGGAAAGTACTCATCAGGGAATTCCTCTTTGCTGACGATGCTGCATTAACATCTCACACTGAAGAGTGTCTGCAGAGTCTCATCGACAGGTTTGCAGCTGCCTACAACGAATTTGGCCGAACAATCAGCCTCAAGAAAATGAATATCATGGGACAGGACATCAGAAATGCTTCATCCATCAATATCGGTGATCACGCTCCGGAAGTGGTTCAAGAGTTCACCTACCTAGGCTCAATTATCACCAGTATCTTGTCTCTCGATGCAGAAATCAACAAACGTGTGGGAAAGGCTTCCACTGCTATATCCGGACTGGCCAAGAGAGTGTGGGAAAATGGCGCACTGACACGGAACACAAAGGTCCGAGTGTATCAAGCCTGTGTCCTCAGTACCTTGCTCTACAGCAGCGAGGCCTGGACAACGTATGTCAGCCAAGAGCGACGTTTCAATTCATTCCATCTTCGCTGCCTCCGGAGAATCCTTGGCATCAGGTGGCAGGACCGTATCTCCAACACAGAAGTCCTCGAGGCCGCCAACATCCCCAACGTATGCACCCTACTGAGCCAGCGGTGCTCGAGATGGCTTGGTCATGTGAGCTGCATGGAAGATGGGAAGATCCCCAAGGATACATTGTGCAGCGAGCTCGTCACTGGCACCAGACCCACCAACCGTCCATGTCTCCACTTTAAAGACATCTGCAGAAGCGACATGAAGTCCTATGACTTTGATCACAAGTCGTGGGAGTCAGTTGCCAGTGATTGTCGGAGCTGGCAGGCAGCCATAAAGGCGGGGCTAAAGCGTGGTGAGTCGAAGAGACTGAGCAGTTGGCAGGAAAAAAGACAGAAATGCAAGGGGAGAGCCAACTGCGTAACAGCCCTGACAACCAATTTTTTCTGCAGCACATGTGGAAGAGTCTGTCACTCTCGAATTGGCCTTTATAGCCACTCCAGGCGCTGCTCCACAAAGCACTGACCACCTCCAGGCACTTACCCATTGTCTCTGGAGACAAGGAGGCCAAAGAAGAAGATTGTTAATAATCCACACGTTAAGTCACAAAGCCTTAAGGCTTGTCTTTTTAACATTACGTGTCTCCTTCCCACTATTTTACACTGTGGCCCTGTTTGATTCTGGCCCTTGATTTCTCTGCCTATCACTTTTCTTATTCCCCTTTGGTTCTTGTCCTTGATCCCCCTTCCTCTGATTCCTTGCAAAATTTCCCATCCCCCTGCCATTTTAGTTTAACCCTCCCCAACCACTCTAGCAAACACTCACCCCCCACCCCCCCCCCCAGGAGATACCTTTGTGTTAGGTATGACTTCATCTCGTGGAGCGTTTCCCCTCTCTTTCCCATTGCCTCCAGTTTTGCTCGGGCTCCTTTAAACCATACTGGGTCTAATGTTACCTTGATGTCAAAGTCAGTCACTTTCACCTCTCTAATACAGCTCTATTTTCCATGTTTGGCCAAGGTTGTAATGAAGTCTGGAATTGAGTGCCCCTGGTGGAATCCAAACTGAGCATCGGTCAGCGATGTGTTACTGAGTAAGTGTTTATTGATAGCACTGTCGATGATACCTTCCACAACTTTGCTGATGATTGAGAGTAGACTGATGGGGTAATTAATGGGCGGATTGGACTTTTCCCGATTTTTGTAGACAGGACATAGCTGGGCAAATTTCGCATTGTCAGGAAGATGTGCTTTTTGCAATTGTACTGAAACAACTTCTCTCAGGCCACAGCTGGTTCGAGAGCACAGGTCTTCAGTATGACAGTTGGAATTGTATCAGGGCCCATCGTGTTTTGTATATTCAGTGCCTTCACCCGTCTCTTGATAGCACGTGGATTTAATGGAATTATCTAAAGGCTGGCATCAATGATGATAAGGACCAATCTTCTCTTCAACCCAGGACCGAATCTGCTTCCACCACACTCTCGGTATTGGACATAGCTGTGGCCCCAGCACTGATCCTTGAGGCACTCGACGAGTTACGGTCTGATATCTTGAAAATGCTCCATCAATCCCTCGTTGCTTTCTGTCCATTAACCTCTAAGTCCTCCTTGCATGCTAATATATTACTTCAATTCCATGAACCTTTATCTGGTATATTAATCTTCGATGGTATCTTACCGAATGCCTTTTGGAAATCCAATTATACTACATTCCTGGTTCCCCTTTGTCTGCCCTTTCAGTTACATCCTCAGAATTCTGGAATAAATTTGTCAATCAAGATTTCCATTCGGTAAAAACATGTTTACTTTGTTTGACCAGACAATGATTTTCCAAGTGCTTGTTAATACTTCCTTTGTCACAGATGAGAACATTTTCCAGACGACTGATGTTAGGCTAACTTGCCTGTAATTCCCCAAACTATTTGGGGAGCAATGTGGCTCCAGTGGCGTAATTGGTTAGCGCGTGGTACTTATACAGCAGTGCAATTAATGAGCTATGCCGAGGTTGTGAGTTCGAGCCTCACCTGGAGCACTGAATTTTAGAAACCGGGTGCAATGAGAAACAGCTGCACACTGCAGAGAAGTTCGTCTGAAGTGGCCAGAAGAAGGGATGGAAAACAAGGATGAGGTGGCATGAAAGCAACAGGAGCCACGTGCGGTGAGAGCCCTGCAAAACTTCATCGTTATTTCCAGCAGAGAAGGAGACAACTCAGTCCATGCCATCTCTGCACAGAGCAACGCAGTCAGGCTCGATGCCCATAGCCCCGCAAGCCTGCTTTTCTCAGAATTCCTCCTGAAGGCATTTATCATTTCTGCTTCCACCACCCTTGTGGGCAGCGAGTTCCAGGTCATTATCACTTGAGATACAAAAACAGTGCTTCCTCATACTCCCCAACATCCTTTTTTTCACAGAACTGGCAATTTGTGGTCACTACTCCTTGTGCCGTTTGTTAATGGGAACAATTTTCCCTTGTCTAACTTATCCAGGCCTGTCATAATCTGGTACACTTCTATTAAATCTCCCCTCAATCTCTTTTGTTCTAAGGAGAACAAGCCCAGCTCTGCCAACCTAACCTTGTAACTAAAATGCTCCATCCCTGGAACCCTTCTGCTAAATCTCCTCAGCGCCCTCTCAAGGACCCTCATATCGTTCCTGAAATGTGGTGACAAGAACAGGACAGAGTTGTTGCTAACCAGAGCTTTATAGAGGTTCACCATAATTGGACTGAGTACTTCTATTTATGAAGCCTAAGATTCCTTATGCTTTCCTAACTATTCTCTTAATATATCTTGCCACCTTCAATGATCTATGCACCTGCGCCCCCAGGTCCCTCTGTTCCAGCACATTCTTTAGAACTATGCTTTTACATCTACATTGCCTCTCCTTAATCCCTCTGTCAAAATGCATCACTTCACACTTGTCAGTATAAAATTCTATCTGCCAACATTCTGTCCATTCTACTACCCTATCTTGAGAGTTACAAACTAGACAGGAAGGATCTAAAGGGAGAGCTAAGAAGGGCGAGGAGAGGACACGAGAAGTCATTGGCGGATAGGATCAGGGAAAACCCTAAGGCTTTCTATAGGGATATCAGGAATAAAAGAATGACTGGAGTTAGATTAGGGCCAATCAAGGATAGTAGTGGGAAGTTGTGTGTGGAATCAGAGGAGATAGGGGAAGCGTTAAATGAATATTTTCGTCAGTATTTACAGTAGAGAAAGAAAATGTTGTCGAGGAGAATACTAAGATACAGACTACTAGGCAAAATGGGGTTGAGATTCACAAGGAGGAGGTGTTAGCAATTTTGGAAAGTGTGAAAATAGATAAGACCCCTGGGCCAGATGGGATTTATCCTAGGATTCTCTGGGAAGCCAGAGAGGAGATTGCAGAGCCTTTGACCTTGATCTTTATGTCGTCATTGTCGACAGGAATAGTGCCGGAAGACTGGAGGATAGCAAATGTTGTCCCCTTGTTCACGAAGACAGCCCTGGTAGTTATAGACCTGTGAGCCTTACCTCGGTTAGAACATAGAACATAGAACATTACAGCGCAGTACGGGCCCTTCAGCCCTCGATGTTGCGCCGACCTGTGAAACCATATGACCTACACTATTCCATTTCCATCCATATGTCTATCCAATGACCACTTAAATGCCCTTAAAGTTGGCGAGTCTACTACTGTTGCAGGCAGGGCGTTCCATGCCCCTACTACTCTCTGTGTAAAGAAACTACCTCTGACATCTGTCCTATATCTATCACCCCTCAACTTAAAGCTATGTCCCCTCATGTTGCCATCACCATCCGAGGAAAAAGGCTCTCACTATTCACCCTGTCCAACCCTCTGATTATCTTATATGTCTCTATTAAGTCACCTCTCCTCCTCCTTCTCTCTAACGAAAACAACCTCAAGTCCCTCAGCCTTTCCTCGTAAGACCTTCCCTCCATACCAGGCAACATCCTAGTAAATCTCCTCTGCACCTTTTCCAAAGCTTCCACATCCTTCCTATAATGTGGTGACCAGAACTGCACGCAACACTCCAGGTGCGGCCGCACCAGAGTTCTGTACAGTTGCAGCATGACCTCGTGGCTCCGAAACTCGATCCCCCTACTAATAAAAGCTAACACACCATATGCCTTCTTAACAGCTCTATTAACCTGGGTGGCAACTTTCAGGGATTTATGTACCTGGACACCAAGATCTCTCTGTTCATCTACACTACCAAGAATCTTCCCATTAGCCCAGTATTCTGCAATCCTGTTACTCCTTCCGAAGTGAATCAGCTCACAATTTTCCGCATTAAACTCCATTTGCCATCTCTCAGCCCAGCTCTGCAGCCTATCTATGTCCCTCTGTAACCGACAACATCCTTCGGCACTATCCACAACTCCACCGACCTTCGTGTCATCCGCAAATTTACTAACCCACCCTTCTACACCCTCATCCAGGTCATTTATAAAAATGACCAACAGCAGTGGCCCCAAAACAGATCCTTGCGGTACACCACTAGAAACTATACTCCAGGATGAACATTTACCATCAACCACCACCCTCTGTCTTCTTTCAGCCAGCCAATTTCTGATCCAAAGCACTAATTCACCTTCAATCCCATAATTCCGTATTTTCTGCAATAGCCTACCGTGGGGAACTTTATCAAACGCCTTACTGAAATCCATATACACCACATCCACGGCTTTACTCTCATCCACCTGTTTGGTAACCTTGTCAAAAATCTCAATAAGGTTTGTGAGGCACGACCTACCCTTCACAAAACCGTGCTGACTATCTCTAATGAACTTATTCTTTTCAAGATGATTATAAATCCTATCTCTTATAACCTTTTCCAACATTTTACCCACAACCGAAGGAAGGCTCACAGGTCTATAATTACCAGGGCTGTCTCTACTCCCCTTCTTGAACAAGGGGACAACATTTGCTATCCTCCAGTCTTCCGGCACTATTCCTGTCGACAATGATGACATAAAGATCAAGGCTCTGCAATCTCCTCCCTAGCTTCCCAGAGAATACTAGGATAAATCCCATCTGGCCCAGGGGACTTATCTATTTTCACACTTTCCAAAATTGCTAACACCTCCTCCTTGTGAACCTCAATCCCATCTCGCCTAGTAGTCTGTATCCCAGTATTCTCCTCAACAACCTTTTCTTTCTCCACTGTAAATACTGACGAAAAATATTCATTTAACACTTCCCCTATCTCCTCCGATTCCACACACAACGTCCCACTACTATCCTTGATTGGCCCTAATCTAACTCTAGTCATTCTTTTATTCCTGATATACCTATAGAAAGCCTTAGGGTTTTCCCTGATCCTATCCGCCAATGACTTCTCGTGTCCTCTCCTTGCTCTTCTTATCTCTCCATTTAGATCCTTCCTGGCTAGCTTGTAACTCTCAAGCGACCTAACTGAGCCTTCACGTCTCATCCTAACATCAACCTTCTTCTTCCTCTTGACAAGCTCTTCAACTTCTTTAGTAAACCACGGCTCCCTCGCTCGACAACTTCCTCCCTGCCTGACAGGTACATACTTATCAAGGACACGCAGTAGCTGCTCCTTGAATAAACTCCACATTTCGATTGTTCCCATCCCCTGCAGTTTCCTTCCCCATCCTACACATCCTAAATCTTGCCTAATCGCATCAGAATTTCCTTTCCCCCAGCTATAATTCTTGCCCTGCGGAATATGCCTGTCCCTGCCCATCGCTAAGGTAAACCTAACCGAATTGTGATCACTATCACCAAAGTGCTCACCAACTTCTAAATCTAACACCTGGCCGGATTCATTACCCAGTACCAAATCCAATGTGGCATCCCCCCTGGTTGGCCTGTCCACATACTGTGTCAGAAAACCCTCCTGCACACACTGGACAAAAACTGACCCATCTAAAGTACCAGAACTATAGATTTCCAGTCAATATTTGGAAAGTTAAAGTCCCCCATAACCACGACCCTGTTACTCTCGCTCCTGTCAAGAATCATCTTTGCTATCCTTTTCTCTACATCTCTGGAACTATTTGGAGGTCTATAGAAAACTCCCTACAGGGTGACCTCTCCTCTCCTGTTTCTAACCTCGGCCCAGACTACCTCAGTAGACGAGTCCTCAAACGTCCTTTCTGCTGCTGTAATACTTTCCTTGATTAACAATGCCACACCACCCCCCCCCCCCGTCTTTTACCATCTTCTCTGTTCTTAGTGAAACATCTAAATCCCGGAACCCACAACATCCATTCCTGTCCCTTGTGGGTAAAATGTTGGAAAAGGTTATAAGAGATAGGATTTATAATCATCTTGGGAAGAATAAGTTGATTAGAGATAGTCAGCACGGTTTTGTGACGGGTAGGTCGTGCCTCACAAACCTTATTGAGTTTTTTGAGAAGGTGACCAAACAGGTGGATGAGGGTAAAGCCGTGGATGTAGTGTATATGGATTTCAGTAAGGCGTTTGATAAGGTTCCTCACGGTAGGCTATTGCAGAAAATACGGAAGTATGGGATTGAAGGAGATTTAGTGCTTTACATCAGAAATTTGTTAGCTGAAAGAAGACAGAGGGTGGTGGTTGATGGCAAATGTTCATCCTGGAGTTTAGTTACTAGTGGTGTACCGCAGGGATCTGTTTTGGGGCCACTGCTGTTTGTCATTTTTATAAATGACCTGGATGAGGGTGTAGAAGGGTGAGTTAGTAAATTTGCGGATGACATGAAGGTCGGTGGAGTTGTGGATAGTGCCGAAGGATGTTGTAGGTTACAGAGGGACATAGATAGGCTGCAGAGCTGGGCTGAGAGATGGCAAATGGAGTTCAATTCGGAAAAGTGTGAGGTG
Organism: Heterodontus francisci; assembly: GCF_036365525.1. NCBI lineage: Eukaryota > Metazoa > Chordata > Chondrichthyes > Heterodontiformes > Heterodontidae > Heterodontus > Heterodontus francisci. Next base: position 35,282,042 of record NC_090404.1, read on the forward strand.
ATTCACTTTGGAAGGAGCAATAGGAATGCAGAGTACTGGGCTAATGGGAAGATTCTTGGTAGTGTAGATGAGCAGAGAGATCTTGGTGACCAGGTACATAAATCCCTGAAAGTTGCCACCCAGGTTAATAGGGCTGTTAAGAAGGCATATGGGGTGTTAGCTTTTATTAGTAGGGGGATCGAGTTTCGGAGCCACGAGGTCATGCTGCAGCTGTACAAAACTTTGGTGCGGCCGCACCTGGAGTGTTGCGTGCAGTTCTGGTCACCGCATTATAGGAAGGATGTGGAAGCTTTGGAAAGGGTGCAGAGGAGATTTACTAGGATGTTGCCTGGTATGGAAGGAAGGTCTTACGAGGAAAGGCTGAGGGACTTGAGGTTGTTTTCGTTAGAGAGAAGGAGGAGGAGAGGTGACTTAATGGAGACATATAAGATAATCAGAGGGTTAGATAGGGTGGATAGTGAGAGTCCTTTTCCTCGGATGGTGATGGCAAACACGAGGGGACATAGCTTCAAGTTGAGGGGTGATAGATATAGGACAGATGTCAGAGGTAGTTTCTTTACTTAGATACTAGTAGGGGCGTGGAACGCCCTGCCTGCAACAGTAGTAGACACGCCAACTTTAAGGGCATTTAAGTGGTCATTGGATAGACATATGGATGAAAGTGGAATAGTGTAGGTCAGATGGTTTCACATGTCGGCGCAACATGGAGGGCCAAAGTGTCTGTACTGTGCTGTAATGTTCTATGTTCTATCTTTATCCTATTGTAGGCTGTTCATATTATGCTCACTGGTTGCTGCAGCTCCAAGTATGTTGTCATCAGCAAATTTTTGAAATTCTGCTATTTTGGGGAACATCACTGTCTACCATTCTCCAGTCTTAAAAACAACCATTTTCTTTGACTCGTTGTTTTCTGTCCTTAAGCCAATATTTTATTCAAATGGACACTGATCCCTCCTATTCCATAAGTCACAATTTTGTTAACAAGCCTTTTCTGTGGTACCTTATCAAATATTTTGTTAAAATCCATATAAACAACATTCAGCACACTCCCTTCATCAAACTTCTCCTTTACTTCAACAAAAAATTCAATTAAATTAGTCATGCATGATCTGTCTTTTACAAATCCCTTCTGGTTATCCTTAATTAACTTGAACATCTCTACATGTAAATTGATATTTTCCCTGACTATTGTTTCTAAAATCTTACCCACCACTGATGTTAAACCAACTGGCATGTAATTGCTCGGACTGACCTTTCACATTTCTTGAATAAGGGTGTCACATTTGCCACTCCCAAATTCCATGCCACCTTCTATCCTAACTCAAACATCCAGAACTTGTGGAAAGACCTTGACCCATCTTGGACTGAGTCTGAGGAGAGGTTTCTTCAACAGAGGCTGATTTTGACCTTGAGCTACATTTGAAATTTCCATTTCATCAGACATGTCTCACTTACTCTGCCTTGGATCTGAAGTCAAACATTTTCTTGCACAAGATTCTGGCATGATTTGTGTTTGAGTAACTATTGGTGCTCAACTCATAACCAAACTATCTGATTTATTAGACTCATTTGATTCTTTCCAACTTCTTTCTTTTTTGTGAACCTCTGAAGGTAAAAAATGAACTATATGTACAAACGTAACTTTTCCACTACCAAACATCTTGAATAAATATGTGCGAGGACCACATCTTCCACCACTCTTCCTGGTCACCACTTCAACCACTTGTGATGATGACTCTTCACTCTCACCTTCCGGTTCAACTTCAGACTTCTTTCTCCCACTCTACCCCTCTCATGACTCTCTTTCTGTCTTGATTGTTTTTCTTCTACTGACAGTGCTAAATGTGGCTTCAGCAATGAAAACCTCATTCTGGCCTGTCTATTGAGAAACAGGTCCCTCATAATTTTATACACCTCCATTACATCTCCCCTCAACTTCCTCTGTCCCAAGGAATACAAACTCAGCCTTATCCAATCTTTCCTCATAGCTCATCTGCATGTAAATTGCGTTCAGGATGAGTTTCGGAGTTTTTCTCTCTGAATCTAAAGAATCCTATCATTGTCATTGGAATCCTTTGAGACGTGGATCCGATGCTATTTGTCCCCCAGGAAGTGACCATTCTCATTCTGTGACTGAGATCTTTTTTGTTTTGGTACAAAAGCTGCACTGGAACTTCCCACTTTTAAAGTATAATCATTCACTGTACATTCGGCTGCATCTACAAACTTGTCTCTCACATGGCCAGTGATAAGGAGGACAGTTTTCACTTGTAAATCAGGAATTGTGACATTCACAACAGCGTGCTGGAGGAAGATACAGTTTGAGCGCGGGTGACAGTGGTGGAGGAATGGAGAGCTGGGGCTCGCCCTTGAAAGCAGCAACAAAGTTTAAAACAATCACAGTGAACATGGAGCTCTAACCCATGACCATGAAATTAAGAATCTCATGCTCTATTGACTGAGGTAGCTAGGCAACCAACGGTTTGCCATATCTCTCATTAAAGCGAGATAACTGTTGGTTTCCTCCTGGTGCCTCAGCTTTTTTTGTGCTCCAAGATGTAAAAGGAAATTGATCAGCAAACGCCCAAGGATGCAAAACATTCCACTCAATCATCAATAACATCATTCCCATCTTCCACTTTTTAGCTGCACCGCCTTCCAAAGATTGCAATCCATTTTACTGAGGAATTGTTCTGGGATTTATTGTTTACCTACGTTGTGTCCTCATTTTGATATGAGATTCTCTTCAATATCCACCACAAATTGAATTGCAAACCCAACAGAAAAACATGAAAAACACAAATCCCATGGTGCTCACTTTCAGAACAGTCAGCTTTTAAATAACATGAACACATTTGACATGGGAACGATTTCGAAAGTTGTTACTATTGCTTGTGACTCATTCATTGTGCTCAGAGTATGAGGGTGTTTGGCCCGGGCTGTAGTGTCCCGTGTCCCACGAATGTACAGTAACCATCTGATTGATTTGTTGTTTTCTGTTGACAGTGGGTGATTGGAGAGTGTGGGTTTAGAATATTGCTGCTTGTCCCGGTCTCACTGACTGTGGCATTGGGAATGGGTGAATAATTGATGTAACTGTTTCCATGTGCGACATGAAGCTTTGACCGGCTGTTATTAACCGAGGTAGCACGGAATGATCCTTTAATAATCGCCCACAAATTTGAACAGAAATCAGCTGTAATGTTCAACGTTGAGGGTGACTTTCTGCTCTGACAGGGGCAGAAAGGAAATTGAGTGAAAGACGCTGTGGACAGCTTGAGTGTACAGAACTGTACAGAGGAAAAGCAAATGTAACAATCTGTGACATATTGCGATTTGATAACATGTATTGACGAATGTCTATCACTCAAGGTTTCCTCGTATTTCACGGAATGCGTTTTGAAAACGTTTCAACGTGGTTTTGAACTGGGGACTGTTCCCAAATACAAGAAAGATGATAACTCTAACTTTATGGAAACATTGCACTGCAATCAACATGGGGAGCATATTTATTTTAAGTTAGCACGAGGTGATTTTTTTCGAAGTCATCTTTAAATGATCTATAAATGATTCGAAGCTCCTGACATTCTGGCTATTTCAGCAGCCGTGTTGAAAACATCAAATGTTTTGGCTTTTGACGTCTTCAATCTGCAGGAAAATATAATTCAGGAATGTGAGATTCCAGATATGTGGATAGATTGGAGAAGCTGGGGTTGTTCATCTTCGAGCAGAGAAGGAGAGAGGAGAATTGATCGAATGCTTAAATGAAGGGTTTAGATCCAAGAATTAAAGAGGAACTGTTTCTATTGGCTGAAGGATTGAAGATCCAGAGAGTACAGATTGAGGAAGATTGGCAGAAGAAGAGTGGACATCGAGATCTCTTGAAAAGATCACTGACCTGAAACATTAACTCTGTTTCTCACTCCACAGATGCTGGCGAACCTGCTGAGTATTTCCATCACTTTCTGCTTTTATTTTAGATTTCCAGCAGCAACCGTATTTTTGCTTTTGTGCTAAGTTTCAACCCAAATCGGGCGAGATTATTTTTAACTTTGCTGTTGCTTTTGTGACCGAACTCCATTTACCAGGTATAATACATTATTGCATGCATTTTTAGTCGAGTGGTTAAGATGATAAACTTGACAATCTGTTGTGAATTCTGTGTGAGTGCTCGTGTCCTGCTGTCTACCTTTCTGATTATTTCAAAGTTTAACCAGGTCCCGACAGAACCAATCATCAATTACAGGTAATAAAATCCTGCACCTTTCAATCCCTCCAGGATTTACTCATTTGCATTTCAAAATGTACCTTCAGAAATGGAACAAAAATCTGCCAAATTGGAGACACTCTTTCTTTCCGGCTGCCTGTCTCTCTTTTGGCCTCCCTCACTCTCGGTGTACATATCTGTGTGTTTCACTCTATGTGTGTCAATGTGGTTCAATTCCCCGAGGAGGTGACTGGGTTTTTAACTTCACAAACTTGATTTATTTTAGTTGTATGGCGTTATTTTAACATGTTGCAGAGGAAAATAGCAGAGTAAAAATAATACAAGATGAGTTTGTCTCTTTCTGCATTTTCTTGAGTGGAGACTGTTCAGTGACTCAGTGCCCGTGTGTTACAAATCAGCGGATGATTGAAATTTTTACTGAGCAGCATTTAAACAGATAGAGAACAAGAAGTCATAGTCGAGTGGTAAAGGTAATGAATACGCCGAGATAATGAATTAATAAACAAAAAAAGAACAATTTCAAATCGCACGGACATTCGGAATTGTTTCCACTGCTGCCAGGTCTCACAGTGAACAGGAAAATAAATGTTCACTCACAACTTTTACCAGAATGGAGAGGTTAAAGCAAACAGGAAAACTTCGAGAATGGAGAAGGCTGGAAGGTGACCTGATAGAATTTGGGAAGCTTTGTCCCTGTTTCATCAGGGATTAGAGGCAAATTTATTCACTCAACTTCAGGTTTACATTTACTGAACCGGAATCAAACAAACAACAAGATTTTTACAGACCTGGAAATAAAGTTTCCATATTGAGATGTAATTCTTAAGATCATATTTTGGCATCTGCTGAATCAGTATTTTTGTCGAACACTCTGTCTCTCTCTGTCATGAGATTACAGAAGAAACCACACTTCAAAAGTACTTTATTGACTGTAAAGTGCTTTGTGAGATCCTGATGACGTGAAAGGCACTGTTTAAATGTACATCTTTGTGTCTTTTCTTGCTTTCTGTCTGTCAATCTCAATGAAGTAAAGTACGGAATTGTGAATCTGTTCCTTTCAGCATCTACTCCAGACTCTATTGATCTCTCTGTCATTCTCTTTCTCCTTTTCTCTCTTTGTTTCTCTCTCCTCAGTGACTGTCTGGAATAAAGATCCTTCCTCTGGGGCTGCTGGATGAACCCAGGTCTGGTAACAGTGCAATACTTGTCCTGATGCTTCGGTATGGGATGTACAAGTGCACAAGTGTGGGTTGTGGGTTTTTTTCTTATTACTTCAGTGGTGAGTATCCCTACCGATCACTTGGGGAATGAGTGTTCAGTTGCTACCTGGGGAGGTTGCACATTTTCAAGACATCAAAATGTTTTATGTTGCAGCTTTATCTGAAAATACAACAGGGAATATTAGCAGAGTTAAATAATGCTAGAGGGGATGTTTTCTTTAAGAATTTGTCTTGAGTAGAGACCATTCCATCATGAAGTGCCCTCACACTACACAGTGATAGATAATTGTAGTTTTAACTTAATTTAATACCGATTTCCTTTCGTGTTGCTCAATGACACTGCTTTGTAGCTGCATCAAATTCAATCCAATGTTTCTCAATGTGGAAATTATGATTCAATATTTATGTATAGATTAGATTAGATTAGAGATACAGCACTGAAACAGGCCCTTCGGCCCACCGAGTCTGTGCCGAACATCAACCACCCATTTATACTAATCCTACACTAATCCCATATTCCTACCAAACATCCCCACCTGTCCCTATATTTCCCTACCACCTACCTATACTAGTGACACTTTATAATGGCCAATTTACCTATCAACCTGCAAGTCTTTTGGCTTGTGGGAGGAAACCGGAGCACCCGGAGAAAACCCACGCAGACACAGGGAGAACTTGCAAACTCCACACAGGCAGTACCCGGAATCGAACCCAGGTCCCTGGAGCTGTGAGGCTGCGGTGCTAACCACTGCGCCACTGTGCCGCCCCACAGTGAAGATTCTGAAGTGCATAAAGTATAGATGGAGCAAAATTCTTACAGTGCATTCAGGAGAATTTTTAGCCAATGCTGAGCAAACCCAACAAGAAAAGGGGCAGTTCTGGAGGTAGTGTTAAGGAAAAAAAATCTGTGTAGGTGGAAGGGGTATCAGTGGGAGAGCATTTAAGTGGCAGTGATCATAATTCAGTTGGATTTAGCATAGTTAGAAAAGGATAAAGAGAGACCAAGAATTAAAATTTTAAATTGTGAGAAGGTCACTTTTACTAATTGGAGATTTGATTTGTTAAAAGAGGACTGGAAACAGCTACTTGAAGGTAAATCAGTGTTAGAGCACTGGGAGGCATTCAATGAGGAGCAAAGAGAGTTCAGAACAAATATTCTCCAACTAAGAAAAAAGGTGAGACTCCCAAATGTAGGCTCCCCCAGAGGTCAGAATCCCACAGAGAACAGGCTAACAGTCACAAATATACCCATTTGCCATTACCTTTCGATTCCTGCCACTGAGTCAATTTTGGATACAACTTGCCAGGTGTCTCAATATCGTATAAGCATTTAATTTGATGACCATTTTTCCATGTTGGACCTTGTTAAAAGCCTTGCTCAAATCCATGAAGACTAAATTAAGCATGCCAGCCTCATCAACCCTCATATAAAAGCAAAATACTTCAGATGCTGGAAATCTGAAATACAAACAAAAGTGCTGCAAATACTCAGCAGGTCTGGCAGCATCTGTGGAGAGAGCAGCAGAGTTAACGTTTCAAGTCAGTGACCTTTCATCAGAACTGGCAAAGGTTAAAAATGTTGCAGATTTCAAGAAAATTAAGTGGGGTGGGGCAAAAGAGAAGAAAAGAACAAAGAGAACAGAAGAACAAATATTATCCCTAATGAGCTTTTTAATGTTTTTTTTCAGCAAGCAATGCATTCTTTTTGTGACAGTTCAGACTGCAGCAAGAAAGTTTCATCCCCTGACCTGGAATGTAACCAGGTCTGCAGTGGAAAAAGCACAGAATTCTCATCACTGGAGCACTAGTGAATTTGCCAGACTTCACTGCAAGTTAGCTGCTCAATGCTGCTTTTGCTATATCTTCACTTCACCACTCTCACCACAGATTTGTTTCTCATTAAAACAATCGAATGTTTAGCTGGAACACAAAAGACTTGTTCAGGCAATGACAGCACCAAATGTGTTAACAAGAGCATAAAGCTGCAGATGTACAAGTTTCAATTTCCAAGATGCACCAACCTCATCAATGCGACTCCTGTAAAATGTGCAAAGCAACACATTGCCATCATACATCAATAGAAACAACTGACACACATCAAATTCTGCCAGTTTCATGTGGGATCTCCTTCTTCTATCATTGCTTTTTCTCCAGCTCTCTCTGTTCCTCCAGCTCCCAGATGAATTCGCTGCTTCATGTGAACACACCGAATTCAGGAATCCCAGCTTTCCCTGGAAAGTAGGGAGTGGGAATGAAAGATGGAGGACATTGAGAAGTGATGGATTTTGCAGATAACAGGATAAATAAGCACTGTGATCTCATCTTCCTGCTTCTTCCAGATACTGAATACTGGAATGTGCAAGAGTTGTTCCCATTAGCAATTATCCCCAGTCACACTCTCCTTCCAATCTTTTACCCACTGCTTAGATTTCAAACTGTGCATAATTTCTCACTGGCTTTCAGTGTGAAGAAAGCGGAGCTGCAAGAAGCTAATGTTGTTCAGCAGATATAACTCAGGAAGATGTCTAACAGGCCGATAATATCAGTGAATGTTTTGATGAGCTGAGCTGCAGTGAAGGGATGGCACCATTTAAAATGTCATTCAGCAGGTCTGCTTCCAAAGCTGGTGATAGAAATGACACACATACAATTACAGAAAGGTACAGCACAGAAGGAGGTCATTCAGTCCAGTGTGATTCTCTGACAGAGCAGTTGTGATTGGTTGATCAGGAATGATATTTGTGCAGTTTGAACAGCAAGCAGAAAAAGCTGCCCCAATGTCTGCCATCCATATATTCCTTGCCCCATCCTCCCTTGGTGGGCCGAAGGTCCTGTTTCAGTGCCGTATCTCTAAACCAAACTAAACTAAAAGAATACATCACTCTGGGTTGTAATTTGTCACAGCCCTTCACATGTTCCCTTTAACTTTCCGAGCTCTGTCATCGACCTGTCACATCTCTGACTTCTTCAGCTCTGGTGCATAATCGCTGATCTGAACCTTTAATTGTGTTTCTCTCTCTCCACAGGTAAGGCCAGAGGTGCTGACCATTTACTTGTTTCTTTTATTTTAAATGGAAGTCATGTTTGTGAGTTGTCAGGGCAGCAACTACTGACCATTTGCTGACCAGGAATCGAACCCAGGTCGTTGCAGTAAGTGCATTGAACTCCAACCATTCGACCACCAGAGAAGCTCGCCAATTGCTTCTCCCTTTTCTTCACTTCCAGCAGGATGATTTTTGTGTTTATTTCTCACCGTTTGTTCAGCTTCCACAATATCTGATTGATATTGATACATTTGAACATTTCCAATCAGCAAATAAAGCAGCCAACTCGAGGAAAATAAGACTCACTTCGTAGTGAGTAGGGTTCAAACCTGCGCAGAAAAACTCCCATTGGATTTCAAGTCCATCACCTTAACTACTCGGCCATCACAGCATGGTACAATGCCTTGAACTACACATATTCTGGGAATCATTGTCTTTGAACGTTGAATTGCATTACATTTCCCGTTTGATGTGAAAATTTACATGATGGAATCAGTGAATTTTACAGCACAGAAGGAAGCCTCTCGACCCGCCGAGCCTGTGCCAGCTCTTTGGAAGATCAATCAGTTTAATCCCACAATCCAGCTTTTCCCCATCACCCTGGAAATCAGTCCTCTTCTCTTCTCACTATTCTCTGTTTTATATCCCTCAGATAATTATGTAACCAGGCTCTCACTGGTCCTTTAATTCCATCACTTTAATTTTTCTAACAAGTTGATTATGTGGTATTTCACCAAATGACTTTTGAAAATCCATCTCCACAACAGCAACCACATTACCACTGCCCTCATCAAATGTCTCCGTTACTTCATCAAAGAACACAGTTCATGAGAAAAACACCAGCTGCCACGAAATCAAAACCCAGTTCCTCAATTCACATCCCTTGTCAAAGAAGATTCCACAAAGAAATATTATCAGCATTCCGACTCTGTCCTTCCAAAGGCCAGCCCTGCTTTTGTAGTGTGTGTCTGCCGAGCGGTCACTCAGACCTTAATGTATGGACTGAGTTCAAGGCCCAAATAAACATTGGTGTGAATGGAGCATGTGCAGCGGTGGTAGCCCAGAAAGGCTTTAAGAACATGAAAGTGAATGTTACAGTCGGCTAAGCTGCAGTAAAATAAAATGGAAGGAAGTCAGTATTAATAGTGGAAGGAATAATCTGAGAAAAGAGGTGGGTTTGAATGTTGGAGCCTGAAGCACAGGCATGTGTAAGTGCGATGATGTAAAAGGAGACAATAGTTTTCATCCATCAAGAAGAAATACATTTTCATGGAGTAAAGATTGGTTATTTGCTGCATTCCATTAGCAGGTACAGCAGCCGCTTTAAGACATAAAACAAGCTCTGTCTTGATCGGTGTTGCTGTGACCACAACACAGAGTATTCACCATTATACAGTCACAGTCCCACTCAATCAGCTGCGATAGTCTAACACGGATTGTTAGACAAAGATATTTTTCGTGAAAGATGATCTCTCCACGAAAACTAACAGACCTGCTGAATATTTCCAACATCTCCTGCTTTTATTTCGAACTTTCCACCTGAGCAGCTTTTCTGACGATATAACACAAATTATGACAGCATTGGGATTGGAAACCCAGTCGCTCATAAAACGGGAACATAAATCCACATAACCACGTGAATAGAGATTAAATTCTGGCACTGATGACTGGTAATTAAAAGTAAGTTTTCTTGCTGTGCACTCTCTGAGTCCAGGGCTTTGTAATGAGAATGAAGGAAATATGAGAACTTTCTGAGCCGTGTTCCTGGGACGATGTGACCGAGAGGTTCAGTCGATAGCCCATGAATCCATTACACCTGCACACATGGTTTTGAATTCCATCCTCATGGTTATTGTGTTGAAGAAGAATGTGTTCTTTTATTCCTTTTATCAACACATCCAAGATTCCTGAATCTGAGTTCCATCCTTCCCCAGGCCGCAGTGCCGCCTTACTCTGTTTGCTCAAATCTACAAAACCATCATTTCAGCTCATACTCTTCCTTACAGGGAGATGTGAAGAGTGTAAGATCTGAGCTATGTGAAGTATCAAAGTGGATCATTGTATCCTGGTGAAAGGAATATCTCTCCACAGATGCTGCCTGACCTGCTGAATGTTTCTAGCATTGTCTGTTTTTAATTTTATGCTTTCAAGTTAACGGTTGATTTTTTTGTTTCCTTGCCCCAAGGGCGCCGCTCCAGGCACAACTTTTCTGTGCTCTTCTCACACACAAGTTTGTTCTTTATTTTCCTGCACATGCTGTAAAGTCAGCCGTTTCCACACACATCGATCTGTGCCATGGCTTTCAAAACCCTTTTCTCATAGTTTCAGAGAATCTAAGCGTTTCTTAGTGAATTCACAAGGACATGGGGATTATCGAGGCTAAGAGGGAATATAAGGGGTTAATATGTTAACCAGAGGATCTAAAGGCTGTAAGTGTGTACAGTGTCAGTAAGGGATTCTCAGAGTATATCAAAGAAATAACAGAGCATATTAGAGAAGATCATGAGCTGAAGGAGATTCAAAGTGTTTAAGGAAGGGTCAGGATCTATCAGATAGGATAAAGAACGCTCAGGATGTATTAAAGAGGATAACGCATGATCAGGTTGCATCAGATATCCCCATCCTCAATGATGGAGGAGACCAGCACATCAGTGCAAAGGACAAGGCTGAAGAATTTGCATCCAACTTCAGCCAAAAGTGCTGAGTGGATGTTCCATCTTGGCTTCCTCTTGATGTCGCCAGCATCACAGATGCCAATCGTCAGTTAATATGATTCACTCCACGTGATATCAAGAATCGGCTGAAGGCATTGGATACTGCAAAGGCCCTGAAAACATTCCGAAAATAGAATTGAAGACCTGTGCTTCAGAACTTGCCGCTCCCCTAGCCAAGCTTTTCCAGTACAGCTACAATACTGGCATCTACCCAGCAATGTGTAAATTGCTCAGGTATGTCCTGTACACAAAATGCAGGACAAATCCAACCCGTTCATTTCTGAGTCAATGTGGTTTACATTTTGGAACTTTGCAGCAGACATGTTTGCTGTCCCTTCCTCCTGTTCCACCTTGATTATTTCTGCCTGTGTGTAACGGAGGCTGCGTTTTTGGGTAGGTCTTGTCCAGGTGTCCTCATCACACAGATTGCAGCACTTACTCTCCTTCCAGTCCTTTGTCTGGTGGCCTTCCTGCTTGCAGCTGCTTTGTATTTGGCCGCCACGTGTCCTGAATCTCCACATCACTGAATTTCCTCATCCCTGGGCATGATGCAAGGTGAAGGACCGCGAGGCTGTTTTGGAAACTATTTGCACTTGGGAGTGTGTAAAATCGAAAAGTTCCAAAAGGAAAATCTAGTCTCCAGCTTTGTGAATCTTTAGAAATGCTTTGGAAAATGGGGCTGTTACTTTATTTTGAGGTTGTTCTTGGAACAGAGATGGCTGCGGGGAGATCTGATTGAAATGGACAAAATGTTGAGGGGCCTGAATGGATTGGAGGTGAATGGCCTATTTACTTTAGCAGAGAGGTCAGTGACTCGGGGCATAGATTTAAAGTCATTGGTATAAAAATTAGAGGGGAGATGAGGAACAATCTTTTCATCCAGAGAGTGGTTGGGGTCTGGAACTCACTGCCTGAAAGGGTAGTTGAGGTAGAAACGCTCGACTCATTTAAGTGGAGTCTAGATATGCATCTCAAGTGTCATAATCTTCAGGGCTACTAACCAAATGCTGGAAGGTGGGAATAGAAGGTGCGGATCATTTTTTGACTGCGCAGACGCAATGGGCCAAGTGGCCTCTTTCTGCACCTTATACTTTCTATAATTCTGTTATTCTACGATTCAAGATGAGAGCACAACGCACCACATTTAAAGCAACTATTGAAAAAAGAAGTTTCTCTCTATTTCCCCTAATAATTCATTTCCTAATCCTAAAATACTCAATCAAATCACCCATTAACCTCCGATATTCCAAGGAATGCAGGCCTGCTTGAATGAATCGCACCTCATAATTTAACCATGAGAGCCTTGGCCACATTCTGGTGAATTTTCACTACCCTGTTTCCAAGGCAAATGTGTATCCTTTATAAAGGGCTGAGACCAAAACTATACACAGTATTCCAGGTGTGGTCTAACCAGCTGATTGTGTAGTTGGAGCAAAACGTCTCCTTTATATAACAGAATAGAATTGAATCATAAAATTGTTACAGCACAGAAGGAGGTGTTTCTGCCCTTCATATTTATGCAAGCTCTCTGCAAGAGCAACTCAGCTGGTCCAACACACCCGCCTTTTCCATGCAGCTCTGCACATTTCTTTCCTCAGATAATTATCCATTCTTTTTCTTCTTCATTATTGGGATATGAGGGTCCCTGGCAATGCTGGCATTTACTTCCCATCCCTAATTGCACTTGGGAAGGTGGTAGTGAGCTGCCTATTTAACCGCTGAAGTCCATATGGTGAGGTACATGCACAGTGCTGTTAGGGAGGGAGTTCCAGGATTTTGACTCAGCAATATAGTTCCAAGTCAGGATGTTGTGTGACTTGGAGGGAGGCATGCAGTTGGTGGTGTTCCCATGCATCTACTGCTTTCGTCCTTCCAGGTGATACTGGTTGCGAGTTTGCAAGGAATTGTGAAAGGAGCATTGGTGAATTGCTGCACTGCATCTTGTATATGGTACACACTGCTGCCACTGTGCATCATACTGGAGGAATTAAATGTTTAAGATGGTAGATAGGGTGGTGATGAAGCGGGTTGCTTCGTCTTGGCTGGTGTTGAACTTCTGGAGTACTGTTGTGACTGAAATTATGCAGGCAAGTGGAGAATATTCAATCACACTCCTGACTTCTGACTACTTGATGGTGGACAGGTTTTGGGGAGTCAGAAGATGTTGCAGAATTTCCAGCCCCTGACCAACTCTTGCAGCCACAGTATGTTTATCGCTGTTCCAGGTTTCTGGGCAAGGCTGATCCCCAGGATGTTGATGGTGGGGGATTCAGCGATGATAATGCCATTGAATGTCAGGGGGAGATGTTTAGATTCTCTGTTATTGGAGATGATAATTGACTGGCACTTGGGTGGTGTGGATGTTACTTGCCACTTATCAGCCCAAGCCTGAATGTCGTCCAGGTCTTGTTGCATGTGGACCTGGACTGCTTCAGAATCTGAGGCATCGAGAATGGTATTGAACTTTATTCAATTATCGGCGAACATCCCCACTTCTGAACTTATGATGGAGGGAAATTCATTGATGAAGCATCTGAAGATGGTTGGGCCTAGGACACCACCCCGAGTAACTCCTGGTTCCTGGTATTTCCTGGTTCCCCTTTATCTATCCTTCTAGTTACATCCTCAGCATTCTGTAATAAATTTGTCAAGCAAGATTTCCCTTTCGTAAAACCATGTTGACTTTGTTTGATCAGACTATGATTTTCTAAGTGCTCGTTCAGACTTCCTTGAACATCGATGAGAGCATTTTCCCGACCACTGATGTTAGGCCAACTAGCCTGCAGTTCACCATGTTAAATATATTAAACTGGGATTCCAGTGGCGCAGTTGGTTAACGCGTGTTACTTATACAGCAGTGCAATTAGCGAGGAATGCCAAGGCTGTGAGTTCGAGCTTTACCTAGAGCACAAAGTTTAGAGACAGGGAGCAATGTGAAGCAGCTCAGCAGTGAAGAGAGCTGTGATCAGTGAGTCTGAACTGACCAGAAGAGGAGAAAAAAATAATTGTGAGGTGACATCAGAGGAAGAGGAGCCACTTGGCGATGGCGGCTTCCTTTCTACTGCTTGACATGTTCCAGATGATTTCACTATGTTTCCAATGTCCTTCTCTATCTCTGGCCACCAAAGATATCTCCTCACTAGACTCTTCGTCAAACACATCCCTAAGTGATCATCATGAAGATCACATAGCAACTGCAATATGTACTTTCCAGGGATTACAACTCTAGCTCCCTGCATGACATAAATTTGATCAACCGACAACTCATTCTTATGCGTAAAAAATGGCCTGTATTCTAAATCCAGTATCTGTGTTTCCCACTCATTTGTGTTATATTTGTACACCCTTTGCCAATATGGAGCCCCGACGAGTTGTTCAACCAATGTCATCTGCTGTGACTGGAAACTCGTCTTCGTCTGAAGGCCACATCCCAGGAACGAGTTACAAAAAACTGCTCTGTATGGAGAGGAATCACATGTTCGTTTAATCTCTGAGCACATCGTAATGCATAAGCATCACACCCTCCACAAGTTGACTTTTATGCCATTTGAATGCCTCATCACCCTCCTTTGTCCAATTCCACGGAAACCCTTCCTCAAGAGTTCATTCAATGGATGCAATAATGTTGCCAGATCTGGTATGAATTTACCGCAGTAATTTATGAGGTTCAAAAAAGATCTGAGATCAGATGTGAACTGAGGGTGTGGCGCATTTCTAATTACTTGATCTTTACACTTGGTAGCATGCAACCCGTTCTTGTCTACTTTGTGACCCAAGTGCATTACAGAATTTTGAAACATTTCACATTTGTGTTCTGTCATCTGAACTCCATGCTTTTCCAAGCGTTGGAACACCTCTTTCATCTGCCGTCATAGGTTTGCTTGTTTGGAGCACGAATATGAATGTCATCCAAATAACACACTACTAGCTCCATTCCTTACAAAATTCCACGGACTGAAGAAACACCAAATGGCAGCCTGTGAAACTGAAATAGACCCATGTGTGTAATGATAGTCAAGAATGATTCAGACTCAGCGTCTGACTCAAGCTGCAGATAGGCATTTGTCAGATCGAAATTTGAAAAAGTCTGGCTTCCTGTCAACGTCGTGAACAGATGCTCCATGTTTGTCAAGTTATTGGGTGGATTACTTTCCAGTATCTGTTGATGGTTACCTTATACTCAGAGCATACTCTTACACCACCATCTGACTTTGGTGCTACCACTATGGGAATAGCCCAATTACCCTGCTCGACCTTAGAGATAATGTTCTCAGTCTCAAGTCATTTCAGTTCTTGCTTCACCTCCTCTCTTAGAGCATAGGGTACTGGATGCAGCTGACAATACACCGAACTTGCATTCTCCCAAGCTTGTATGTTAGCCTTGTATCCTTGAATTGATTTGCAGATTTCACTGAACACCTTAGGGTACTTCATGTTGAGATATGAATGTCACCTCAATACAAAAAAGCTCGCTCATATTTAACTTAAGTGCTGCTAACCAGTTTCTTCCAAACAAGGCTGGTTTTTCACCTTTCACAACAATGATGGTCAATTTTGCACATTGCTCATTGTATGTGACCGCAACCAATACACTTCCAATTTGGGAAATATTCTCTCCTCCATAACTGTGTAACTCTACTCATGATTTTTCCAGCGGATGTTGACTCAACTTTTCACGTCACAGCGACTCTGGAATTATACTAACTGATGCACCTGTGTTGACCTCCATGTTGTATTTAGTCGTTTGTGGGACGTGGGCATCGCTGGCAACGCCAGCATTAATTGCCAACCCTAATTGCCCTTGAGAAGGTGATGGTGGTGGTGAACTCCCTTCTTGAACTGCTGCAATCGTTGGGGTTTAGGGACACCAACAGTGCTGTTGGAAGGGAGTTCCAGGATTTTGACCCAGTGACAGTGAAGCAATGGTGACATAGCTCCAAGTCAGGATGGTGTGTGGCTTGGAAGGAAACTTGCAGGCGGTGGTGTCCCCATGCATCTGCTGTCCTTGTCTTTATAGGTGATCGAGGTCGCGGGTTTGGAAGGTGCTGTCGAAGGAGCCTTCGTGAGTTGCTGCAGTTTACTGGAGCTTCATCCAATGATACTTGGACCACGATGCTCTGTGAATTTTCATTGGACATCCTTGTGCTTCTGATCACATGGATCTCAAATGATGCCTCATCAACCTGCTGCTGTTTGACAACCGTATGCAGTGAATGATGTTTCCTCCTGCCTGTGTTTTCACCGATGACCTTCTTGCGACATGCCTTGGCAAGATGACCCTTCTTCTTGCAGCTATAGCACTCTGCCTTCACAACGGGACAATTCTGGGCTCAATGTTGGCCTCAACACCGGTAACAGGATTTTATTTAACCACTGCTACTCCCCTGATGGCCTCCTCCCGTTTTCTTACTAGCAACACCCACTTGAACACCAACAGTTGCCGTCATTGGGATCTTCTGCTTACTTATATGCAGCTTATTTGCTTCAGCAGATGACTGACGGTTGTTAACTCTCACTTCTCTCGAGTCAAATTCAGTCATGTCCATGGACAGTGCTGTTTGAAAAGCTATGTCAAAACTCACCTTTGGCAATGTCATCAACTTACCGTGAATTTGCTCACCCTTTAATCTGGAACCAAATCTGTCACACAACACACGCTCTTGAAATTCTCCAAACTTCACAATGAAGTGACAGCTTTTGGAAGGCCACAATAAACTCCCCAATGTCCTCATTGGGCAGCTGATTCCTTGTTCCAAACTGATAGATTTCTGCAATCTTCAATGATTTAGGATTGTAATGCTGCTCAAGCTTAATCAACATGTCCTTCATCGGCGTGTCCTTTGGTTTTGCTGGGGTGAGAAAATTATTGAGCCTGCTTCAGTCAAAAATATCCCTCTGTCTTTTCCCACACTGCCTGGTTGACAGCAACATTATCAGGATCTTTAGATTAGATTAGAGATACAGCCCACCAAGTCTGTGCCGAACATCAACCACCCATTTATACTAATCCTACACTAATCCCATATTCATATTCCTACCAAACATCCCCACCTGTTCCAATATTTCCCTGCCACCTACCTATACTAATGACAATTTATAATTGCCAATTTACCTATCAACCTGCAAGTCTTTTGGCTTGTGGGAGGAAACCAGAGAAAACCCACACAGACACAGGGAGAATTTGCAAACCTGCAAACAGGCAGTACCCAGAAACGAACCCGGGTCCCTAGAGCTGTGAGGCTGCAGTGCTAACCACTGCGCCAC
Source organism: Heterodontus francisci (assembly GCF_036365525.1). Classification (NCBI taxonomy): domain Eukaryota; kingdom Metazoa; phylum Chordata; class Chondrichthyes; order Heterodontiformes; family Heterodontidae; genus Heterodontus; species Heterodontus francisci. The sequence continues at coordinate 35,299,512 of NC_090404.1, forward strand.
TGTGCCGCCCTAGGGTATTGTTATCTTCGAGGGTATTGTTAACAGTGAAAAACATCTCTATCCACTCCACGTACACACTGAAAGACTCTCAGTCATGGTCATACTCCCTCAATCACGCAATAATTCCCTTCGACACAGTCATCTTGGAAGGTCAGCCCAATAATTTAATTACAATCCGACCACAGAATGCAATTTGGAAGCATTAATTTGGGCTTCCAATGGCGGGACTGTTACCCAGCATTCCCAGCGATCTATGAATCTGCCCTATTCATTCCACAGGAGCACAGCGCGCAGGTGCAGTACTGGACAGTATTTCGAGCATGCGTATTGTCTGTATGATCACAGCCGTAAAAGTTCTCTGGAGGACGCATTTGCAGCGGGTAAGAGTTGATGGGGCACAGGAGAACCGGCGGGCGGCCGGAGAGGCTTCAAAAACACCTGGTGTAGGCCTCAAGCCCCGAATAAGTTGCTCCAGTTCCAGCATTTGCGGCTCCGGGGTATTCCCTGAGTTGCCCAGGTTAACGGTTGCCACCTCTCGAAAGGAAGCCGGGAGGGTTTCGGCACCGCCATCTTGAGCAGAGGGAGGTGCGCATGCGTTTCCATCATATTGCCGGCACTGAGAGTGGGCGGGGCTCTAGTGTCCCAGTGAGCAGGAAGGAAAATCATTGAGTCTTTGATTTGTTTCTCACTCAGCAAACAGGGGCTGGAATACTGAACCCAGCCAGAGTAGAGGGAGGGAGAAAACTGTCAGCGGAGCAAAGAAATCGTGCAGATGATGTCATGGGTTTGGTTGCCCAGGGAGGAGGGAGAGCTGTGAGACGGGGATTTACAGCTTTGGGGAACAAAAGAGGAAAAATGTTGCATTGAAGCCAGAATTGTCTGCTCTGAATTTCTATCCTGCACTTAGAGTGATGACCTTTATAATCTCCTTTATAACAGGGTATTAGAAGAGAAGGATTAGCAGACGGGAAAACTTAAACCAAGCATCACATCAAGATCTGAAAGAATCATTCGATTCATCAGCACCTGAATATCATCGGACTTTGAATGTGGAACAAGAAATGTTTGTTCTGTCTGTGGGAAAAGATTTCAAACATCAGTGTGACTGGAAAAACTGCAAGGCACCCACACCCGAGTGAGAGTGTTCCAGTGCACAGACTGTGACTGAGCTTTCACCAGTTACACAGCCTGAAAAGACATTACACCATTCACAGAGGGGAGAAAACATACACGTGTTCTGTGTGTAGATGAGGCTTCAACTGACCATCCAACTTGGAGAGACACAAGGACATAGAACATAGAACATTACAGCGCAGTACAGGCCCTTCGGCCCGCGATGTTGCGCCGACCTGTGAAACCATCTGACCTACACTATTCCATTTTCATCCATATGTCTATCCAATGACCACTTAAATGCCCTTAAAGCTGGCGAGTCTACTACTGTTGCAGGCAGGGCGTTCCACGCCCCTACTAGTATCTAAGTAAAGAAACTACCTCTGACATCTGTCCTATATCTATCACCCCTCAACTTAAAGCTAGGTCCCCTCGTGTTTGTCATCACCATCCGGGGAAATAGACTCTCACTATCCACCCTATCTAACCCTCTGATTATCTTATATGTCTCTATTAAGTCACCTCTCCTCCTCCTTCTCTCTAACGAAAACAACCTCAAGTCCCTCAGCCTTTCCTTGTACGACCTTCCCTCCATGCCAGGCAACATCCTAGTAAATCTCCTCTGCACCCTTTCCAAAGATTCCACATCCTTCCTATAATGCAGTGACTAGAACTGCACGCAATACTCCAGGTGCGGCCGCACCAGAGTTTTGTACAGCTGCAGCATGACCTCGTGGCTCCGAAACTTGATCCCCCTACTAATAAAAGCTAACACACCATATGCCTTCTTAACAGCCCTATTAACCTGGGTGGCAACTTTCAGGGATTTATGTACCTGGTCACCAAGATCTCTCTGCTCATCTACACTACCAAGAATCTTCCCATTAGCCCAGTACTCTGCATGGTGTCCAAAGCTCTAAATCACCTTCAATCCCATTCTTCCGTATTTTCTGCAATAGCCTCCCGTGGGGAACCTTATCAAACGCCTTACTGAAATCCATATACACCACATCCACGGCTTTACCCTCATCCACCTGTTTGGTCACCTTCTCGAAAAACTCAATAAGGTTTGTGAGGCACGACCTACCCTTCACAAAACCATGCTGACTATCGCTAATGAACTTATTCTTTTCAAGATGATTATAAATCCTATCTCTTATAACCTTTCCAACATTTTACCCACAACCGAAGTAAGGCTCACAGGTCTATAATTACCAGGGCTGTCTCTGCTCCCCTTCTTGAACAAGGGAACAACATTTGCTATCCTCCAGTCTTCCGTGTGACTGCATGGATGGGTTTCCAGCTCAAATGGATGATTCAATCCTTTCCACAGTTCCCATATTTACATGGTTTCTTCCCATGTGACTGCACTTGTGTTTCGACAGGCCCGATAATCGGCTGAAACCTCTTCCACACACAGAACACGTGTACAGTTTCTCCCCACTGTGATCAGTGCTTTTTCCTTCCATGTTCAAAATCCAGTGATATCTGGGTTACGATAAATTGGCCAAGTCCTTCAGAACCCGATCAAATGTTTGCTTTGCATTTCACAACTGCAAATCCTCCTCTTCTAAAACCCTGTCAAATTGCTTGAAAATGGAAAAAATGTCTGTGAGAAAAGCCACAAAAACACAAAGGCAGGTTGTGAAATGGAGCTGAATGAATCTGGTAATTCATGGGACTGGCAATAGGAAAAAGTGACCATGAAAGCTGCTGGATTGATGTACAACCCCAATTGGTTCACTAATGTCCTTCAGGGAAGGGAACCTGCCAACCAGTCTGGACCTACACAAGACTCTGCCCTCTATAGGAGGAAGGAGGGAGAGGAGAAAAAAGAGAGGGAGGGAGGAGAGGAGGGTGATTCTATGTGTGTACAATTGGACCAGAACTTTGAAAAGAACCTCCCAAACCCTCAACTTCCATCATGTAGAAGGACCAGGGTAGCAGGTGTATGTGAACATCATCACCTCAAGGTTCCCCTCCAAGTCACACACCATCCTGACTGTCTGACATCCAGTACTGGATGAACAGAAATTTCCTCCAATTAAGTATTGGGAAGTCTTCACTTCCTGCCACGAACTTCACTCCCTGGGCACCAACTTTATCCTTCTCCCTGGCAACTGTCTCAGGCTAAACCAGACCATTCATAACCTTGGTATCATATTTGATCCCAAGATGAGCTTCCAACTGCATATCAGCACCATCACTCAGACTGCCTAGTTCCACCTCAGTAACATTGCCAGACTTCACCACTGTCTCAGCTCATCTGCCTCTGAAACTTACATCCATGTATTTGTTACCTCTCAAATTGACTATTCTAACACATTCCTGGCCAGCATCACATATTCTACCCTCCATAAACTTTAGATCATTCAAAACTCTGCTGCCTGTGTCCTCACTCGAACCAAGTCCTGTTCACCCATCACAACTGTGCTCACTGGCCTACACAGGCTCCCAGTTAAATAGCACCTCAATTTTAAAATCCTCATCCTTGCTTTCAAATCTCTCCATCCCCTCACGCCTCACTATCTCTATAATCTCCTCCAGCTCTAGCAGACAGAGTTTCGAAACACTCAGCAACACAACTCCAGTAAAACATCCTCGGAGGAAAAGGGGGTGTAGTGTGTGATGCAACTCACAAGGACCTTGTCCGCCGCCATCACTCACACTGCTTGGCATTGCGCTTCCGCGAAAAGCAGTTCGGCACTGCGCATGCCTGGACTCCAATGCCGTGAACCGTGAACATTTTTTTTTAACGCCGATAATGTTGGGTTGAAGCCCCGCCATTGAACTTCCCAATATAAGCGCTGGAAGGGAGTGGCGAGTGGGAGAGCGGAGAGTCATTGAAAATGACGAGGCGAAGGGCATCGGAGGGAGCGGGGAAGATAAGCTGTGATTGAGCATGAAACTGAATGCGGTGATTGAAGCGGTGATCACGGGAGGGAGCAGGGACCTGAATGCGACCATTGAGGCGGTTTGGATTTAATTCGTGTTTTGTGTCGAATTCAGCAGCGCCATCTTTACTCCTGGCATAAAATAAAAGCATAATACTGCGGATGCTGGAAATCTGAAATAAAAACAAGAAATGCTGGAACCACTCAGTAGGTCTTGCAGCATCTGTGGAAAGAGAAACAGAGTTAACGTTTCGGGTCAGTGACCCTTCATCGGAACTGACAAATATTAGAAAAGTCACAGGTTATAAGCAAGTGAGGTGGGGGTGGGGCAAGAGGTAACAAAGGAAGTCTAGATTGGACCAGGCCGCATAGCTGACCAAAAGGTCACGGAGCAAAGGCAAACAATATGTTAAAGGTGTGTTGAAAGACAAAGCATTTGTCCAAATTAGTTGTTAATACACCGAATATTGAACAGCAGCAAGTGCAAACCTGAAAAAAACAGTGAGTAAGCAAACTGAACAAACTAAGATGAAATGAAATAAATGCAAAAAAAAAAGATTGTAAAAAATGTAAAAAAAAGAATGTAAGAAGAAAAAAAAATAACTAAAAATGAAAGTAAAATGGGGGGCTGTCATGCTCTGAAATAATTGAATTCAATGTTCTGTCCGGCAGGCTGTAGTGTGCCTAATCGGTAAATGAGATGCTATTCCTCGAGCTTGCGTTGATGTTCACTGGAACACTGCAACAATCCCAGGACAGAGATGTGAGCAGGGGGGAGTGTTGAAATGGCAAGCAACCGGAAGCTCAGGGTCCTGCTTGCGAACTGAACTCCTGGCAGCTGCCTGAGGCACAGTCACGTTTCAGTCGATGAGGCTGCATTTGCGCATGTACCAGTGATGCATCACCTATTTGGTTACGTTGCCAGCAAACGCGTCGTTAATATATGTTCGCTGTTTTATACCATTTTATTTTTGAGTATGAAACATACTCCATTCTCCGTTTGGTAAATGGCAGCCTATACTGCCCAGAATGCCCCGCGCGCAGAAATACGGCCCATCTCCAAGCCAAGAACAGCAACACGCAGGCGTCAGAAGGCTCCGCCCCACGGAGTCCGCCTGTCTGCGCGGAGCGGCTCCCGGAAGCTGAGCGCAGCCTCGGGAACATGGAGTTTCAGCGGCCCTCAGGCCCCGAAACAGAGCCGCCGGGTTCGGCGAGAGCCCCGGGGGGTCAGAGGGGCAGCATTAAAGTGATGGTGCAGGGATTCCTCCATCAGCGCCGCCACTTCCCGGTTTCTTCTCCCGTTTCCACCGAGTCAGGAAGTCTGTGAGTTGATTGGCTGGTAAGTTTTGTAACTTTGTTTCCCTTTCTCCAAAGTTAGGAAGTTTGTCCAAGGAGCTGGAAATTAAACATTCCAGTTTTCATCAGAATAAGGGGCAGCTTCCTGAGATTTAACTGACACCAATAGAAGGGAAGTCAGTAGCCGGTGAGTCGTCTTTTTTTTAAGTATTGAGGTTTATTATTTATTGATTTAGAGTTACACCACTGAACCAGGCCCTTCGGCCCACCGAGTCTGTGCCGACCATCAACCAGCCATTTATATTAATCCTACATTAATCCCATATTCCTATCACATCCCCTCAATTCCCCAACCTACACGAGGGGCAATTTTCTTCTTCTTTTGGGCCTCCTTATCTCGAGAGACAATGGGTAAGCGCCTGGAGGTGGTCAGTGGTTTGTGAAGCAGTGCCTGGAGTGGCTATAAAGGCCAATTCTGGAGTGACAGGCTCTTCCACAGGTGCTGCAGAGAAATTTGTTTGTTGGGGCTGTTGCACAGTTGGCTCTCCCCTTGCGCCTCTGTCTTTTTTCCTGCCAACTACTAAGTCTCTTCGACTCGCCACAATTTAGCCCTGTCTTTATGGCTGCCCGCCAGCTCTGGCGAATGCTGGCAACTGACTCCCACGACTTGTGATCAATGTCACACGATTTCATGTCGCGTTTGCAGACGTCTTTATAACGGAGACATGGACGGCCGGTGGGTCTGATACCAGTGGCGAGCTCGCTGTACAATGTTTCTTTGGGGATCCTGCCATCTTCCATGCGGCTCACATGGCAATTTACAATCGCCAATTTACCTATCAACCTGCAAATCTTTGGCTGTGGGAGGAAACCGGAGCACCCAGCAGAAACCCACGCGGTCACAGGGAGAACTTGCAAACTCCGCACAGGCAGTACCCAGAATCGCTGGAGCTGTGAGGCTGTGGTGCTAACCACTGCGCCGCTAGTAGTAGCAAGTTTATTATCTAATAGTTATAGGAATTGCAGGGCTGCTCCAACCTCTGCAGTGAACATCCTGTGTAATAGAAAATAGAAAACATAAAACGTGGCAGGCTATAAATGAAGAGCGGGGCTCAAGGCCCTTACTTACCTGGGAGCGGAGTGATGACTAGCGGATCTGCGAGGAGGCTGATCAGGAGCAGCGACAGGCTGTAAATAAAGAGCGGGGCTCAAGGCCCTGACTTATATGGTATCGGAGAGACGACTGGCGGACCTGTGAGGAAGCTGATCCAGAGCGGCGACAGGCTCCATGTGTCTCTCGGCGGCGCTGAGACTCGAAAGAGGGAACAAAAGGACTTAGAGTGATATCGCGGGAAATTTTCAAGGTGACGGAAAGCGTCATAGACAGGAGTTTTAGAGAAGTGGTTACACCCAAACTGCAAGCAGATAGATGGGTGACCACTAGAGGGGGCAGGCAGTCAGTGCAGGAATCCACTGTGGCTATTCCCCTCTCCAACAAGTATCCCGTTTTGGATATTGTTGGGGTGGGGGGGGGTGGCCTATCAGGGGAAAACAGCAGCAGCCAGAGCAGTGGCACCACGGTTGGCACTGTTGTTCAGCAGGGAGGGACAAAGCGCAGAAGAGCAATAGTTATAGGGGACTCTATAGACAGGGACACAGATAGGCACTTCTGTGGACGTGAAAGAGACTCCGGGAAGGTATGTTGCCTCCCTGGTGCCAGGGTCAAGGATGTCTCTGAACGGACAGAGGGCATTGTGAAGGGGGAGGGTGAACAGCCAGAGGTTGTGGTACACATCGGTACCAATGACAAAGGCAGGAAGAGTGATGAGGTCCTGCAGGGGGAGTTTAGGGAGTTAGGTAGTAAGTTTTAAAAACAGGACCTCTCTGGTTGTATTCTCTGGATTACTCCCTGTGCCACATGCCAGTGAGGTGAGAAATAGGAAGATAGTGCAGCTAAACATGTGGCTGAGCAGCTGGTGTAGAAGGGAGGGTTTCAGATATCTGGACCATTGGGCTCTCTTCAAGGACAGATAGGACCTGTACAAGAAGGACGGGTTGCATCTAAACTGGGAGGGCACTAATATCCTGGCTGCAAGGTTTGCTAGCGTCATTCGGGAGGGTTTAAACTAGTGTGGCAGGGGGGTGGGAACCAGAGCAGTAGTACAGCTAGTGAAGTAAATGAGGAGGACATAGTAAATAAGGCCAGTAGGACGAAGAGGAAGAGCAGGCAGGGAGATGTTGCTGAGCACAGCGGGACTGGTGGTCTGCAGTGCATTTGTTTCAATGCGAGAAGTATAACAGGGAAGGCAGATGAACTTAGAGCTTGGATTAGTACTTGGAAATATGATGATGTTGCTATTACAGAGACTTGGTTGAGGGAAGGGCAGGATTGGCAGCTAAATGTTCCAGGCTTTAGAAGCTTCAGGTGGGATAGAGGTGAATGTAAAAGGGGTGGGGGAGTTGCATTACTGGTTAAGGAGAATATCACAGCTGTACTGCAGGAGGACACGTCAGAGGGGTCATGCAGCGAGGCAATATGGGTGGAGCTCAGGAATAGGAGGGGTGCAGTCATGATGTTGGGGGTTTACTACAGGCCTCCCAACAGCCAGCGAGAGGTCGAGGAGCAGATATGTGGACAGATTTTGGAAAGATGTAAAGGTAACAGGGTTGTAGTGGTGGGTGATTTTAACTTCCCCAATATTGACTGGGACTCACTTAGTGCTTGGGGCTTGGATGGGGCAGAATTTGTGAGGAGCATCCAGGAGGGCTTCTTGAAACAGTATGTAGATAGTCCAACTAGGGATGGGGCCATTCTGGACCTGGCATTGGGGAATGAGCCCGGCCAGGTGGTCGAAGTTTCAGTGGGGGAGCATTTCAGGAGCAGTGACCATAATTCCATCAGTTTTAAGTTACTTATGGATAAGGATAAGAGTAGTCCTCGGGTGAAGGTGCTAAATTGGGGGAAGGCTAATTATAACAATATTAGGCAGGAACTGACGAATTTAGATTGGGGGCAGCTGTTTGAGGGTAAATCAACATCTGACATGTGGGAGTCTTTCAAACGTCAGCTGATTAGAATCCAGGGCCAGCATGTTCCTGTGAGGAAGACAGACAATTTTGGCAAGTTTCGGGAAGCTTGGATACCACGGGATATTGTGAGCCTAGTCAAAAAGAAAAAGGAAGCATTTGTAAGGGCTGGAAGGCGAGGAACAGATGAAGCACTTGAGGAATATAAAGACAGTAGGAAGGAACTTAAGCAAGGAGTTAGGAGGGCTAAAAGGGGTCATGAAAAGTCATTGGCAAACAGGATTAAGGAAAATCTCAAGGCTTTTTATACACATATAAAGAGCAAGAGGGTAACCAGGGAAAGGGTTGGCCCACTGAAGCACAGAGATGGGAATCTATGTGTGGAGCCAGAGGAAATGGGCGAGGTGCTAAATGAGTACTTTGCATCAGTATTCACCAAGGAGAAGGACTTGGTGGATGATGAGCCTAGGGAAGGGAGTGCAGATAGTCTCCGTCATCTCATTATCAAAAAGGAGGTGGTGTTGGATGTCTTGCAAAGCATTAAGGTAGATAAGTCAACAGGGCCTGATGGGATCTACCCTAGAATACTGAGGGAGGCAAGGGAAGAAATTGCTGGGGCCTTGACAGAAATCTTTGCATCCTCATTGGCTGCAGGTGAGGTCCCAGAGGACTGGAAAATAGCCAATGTTGTTCCACCCAAGAAGGGTGGCAAGGATAATACAGGAAATTCTAGGCCGGTGAGCCTTACGTCAGTGGTAGGGAAGCTATTAGAGAGGATTCCTCGGGACAGGATTTACTCCCATTTGGAAACAAACGAACTTATTAGCGAGAGACAGCATGGTTTTGTGAAGGGGAGGTCGTGTCTACTAATTTGATTGAGTTTTTTGAGGAAGTGACGAAGAAGATTGATGAGGGAAGGGTGGTGGATGTTGTCTATAGGACTTTAGTAAAGCCTTTGACAAGGTCCTGCATGGCAGACTGGTGCAAAAGGTGAAGTCACAAGGGATCAGAGGTGAGCTGGCAAGATGGATAAAGAACTGGCTCGGTCACAGAAGACAGAGGGTAACAGTGAATGGGTGTTTTTCTGAATGGAGGGATGTGACTAGTGGTGTTCCGCAGGGATCAGTGCTGGGACCTTTGCTGTTTGTAGTATATATAAGTGATTTGGAGGAAAATGTAGCTGGTCTGATTAGTAAGTTTGCAGACGACACAAAGGTTGGTGGAGTTGCGGATAATGATGAGGGTTGTCAGAGGATACAGCAGGATATAGATCAGTTGGAGACTTGGGCGGAAAAATGGCAGGTGGTGTTTAATCCAGACAAATGTGAGGGAATGCATTTTGGAAGGTCTAATGCAGGTGGGAGGTAGACAGTAAATGGCAGAACCCTTAGGAGTATTGACAGGCAGAGAGATCTGGGTGTACAGGTCCACAGGTCACTGAAAGTGGCAATGCAGGTGGATAAGGTAGTCAAGAAGGCATACGGCATGCTTGCCTTCATCGGTCGGGGCATAGAGTGTAAAAATAGGCAAGTCATGTTGCAGCTGTACAGAACCTTAGTTAGGCCACACTTAGAATATTATGTGCAATTCTGGTCGCCACACTACCAGAAGGACGTGGAGGCTTTGGAGAGGGTACAGAGGAGGTTTACCAGGATGATGCCTGGTCTGGAGGGCATTAGCAAGGAGGAGATGTTGGAAAAACTCGGATTGTTTTCACTGGAACAACAGAGGTGGAGGGGCGACATGATAGATGTTAACAAAGTTATGAGTGGCATGGACAGAGTGGATAGTCAGAAGCTTTTTCTCAGGGTGGAAGGGTCAGTTACTTGGGAACATAGGTTTAAGGTGCGAGGGGCAAAGTTTAGAGGGGATGTGCGAGGCAAGTTTTTTTTTTTTTACACAGAGGGTGGTGAGTGTCTGGAACTTGCTGCCAGGGGAGGTGGTGGAGCAGATACGATAGCGACGTTTAAGAGACATCTTGACAAATATATGAATAGGAAGGGAATAGAGGGATATGGGCCCCGGAACTGCAGAAGGTGTTAGTTTCAGCAGGCATCAAGATCGGCGCAGGCTTGGAGGGCCGAATGTCCTGTTCCTGTGCTGTACTGTTCTTTGTTGTGATTGGTTGGGTAAGTAACAACTGTTAGTCAATTTCATTAGCTTTAAAAAATAAGGGGAAAGTTGTTTTTTTGTTTGAAAAAATACCGAGCGATAAAGTGAGTTCTAAGAGTGTGTTTTTTTTTAATTCGAGTAATTTAGATTGTCGTGGGTAGTGTTTGGAGTAGAACAAGCCACTCGTGTAATTAATATCTTTTGAAGGGAGTAACTAATTAATCTAAAGTTAAGTCATGGCAGGAGAGCTCAGCCCCATGATATGCTCCTCCTGCGCTATGTGGGAAATCCAGTGTCCCTGATGACCATGTGTGCAGGAAGTGGATCCAGCTGCAGCTACTGACTACCCGCATTATGGAGCTGGAGCTGCAGGTGGATTCACTGTGGAGCATCCGCGATGCTGAGGACATCGTGGATAGCACGTTTAGAGAGGTGGTCACACTGCAGGTAATGGCTGCACAGGCAGAAATGAGATGGGGGACCACCAGATGGAGTAGTAGGCGCAGGTAGTGCAGGAGTTCCCTGTGGCCATCCCCCTCTCAAACAGATAGACCACTTTGGATACTGTTGGGGGGAATGACCTCCCAGCGGAAAGCAGCAACAGCCAAGTTTGTGGTCCCACGCATGGCTCTGCTGCACAGCAGGGGAGGAAAAGGAGTGGAAGAACTATAATGATAGGGGATTCTATCGTAAGGGATACAGATAGGCATTTCTGTGGCCACAAACGTGACTTCAGGATGGTATGTTGCCTCCCTGGTGCTAGGGTCAAGGTAGTCACGGAGCGGCTGCAGGACATTCTGAAGGTGGGGGGGGTGGGGGCGTGGTACACATTGGTACCAACGACGGGGGGAAAAAAGAGGGATGAGGACCTGAAACAAGAATTTCGGGAGCTCGGGAGCAGATTAAAAAGCAGGACCTGAAAGGTTGTAATCTCTGTATTACTCCAGTGCCACATGCTAGTGAGTATAGGAATAGGAGGATAGAGCAGATGAATGCGTGGCTGAAGAGATGGTGCAGGAGGGAGGGCTTTAGCTTCCTGGATCACTGGGTCTGTTTCTGGCAAAGGTGGGACTTGTACAAGTTGGACGAACATCCTTGCTGGGAGGTTTATGAGTGCTGTTGGGGGCAGTTTAAACACATTTGGCAGAGGAATGGGATACAGAGTGGAGGTATAGGAGCGGGTGATGCTCAGTCAAATCTCGAAGAGAAACTGAGTCAGTCTGTTAGGCAGAGCAAATATAGACCTGTTAAGGCACAAGTGACAAATGCAAGGCTGGATTGCATTTATTTTAATGCAAGACAGATGAATTGAGGGCGTTGATTAGCACATGGGATTATGATATTGTTGCTATCACAGAGACATGGTTGAGGGAAGGGCAGGACTGGCAACTCAATATTCCAGGCTATAGAATCTTCAGGTGTGACAGGAGAAGGGATAAAAGAGGAGGTCGCATTGCACTGTTGATTGAGGAGTCAATTACTGCAGTAAGGAGGGATGATATCTGAGAAGGTTCTTCAAATGGGGCCAGATGAGTCAAACCTAAAAACAAAAAGGGGGCAATCACTTGGCTGGGAGTGTACTGCAGGCCTCCAAACAGTCAGGGAGAGATAGAGGAGCAGATATGTAGGCAAATCTCAGACAGGTGTAAAAATAATGGAGTCATAATAGTAGAGGATTTCAACTTACCTGATATCAACTGGGATGGTCTGAGTGTAAAAGACTTAAAGGGGGCGGAATTCTTAAAATATATACAGGAGACTTTTTTGAGCCAGTACATAGAAAGTCCAACAAGAAAAGGCGCAGTACTGGACCTAATCCCAGGGAATGATGCTGGACAAGTTGTAGAAGTGTCAGTGGGGGTGCATTTCAGGGATAGCGATCATAACTCTAAGAAAAAGACAAAGGCGGGCTGGAAATAAAAGTACTGAATTGGGGGAAGGCCGATTTCAATATGATAAAACAGGATCTGGCCAAAGTGAACTGGGAGCAGCTACTTGTCGGAAAGTCTACGTCAGACCAGTGGGAGTCAAAGAGGAAATAGTGAGGGTTCAGCGGCAACATGTACCCGTAAAGGTGAAGGGTAGGACCAACAAGTCCAGGGAAACCTGGATGTCAAGGGATAGCGAGGATTGGATCAGGAATAAAAAAGGAGGATTCTGGCAGATTCAACGTGCTGAAAACAGCGGAGGTACTGGAGGAGGATAGAAAGTGTAGTGGGGGGACAAAGAAAAGTAATTAGGAGAGCAAAGAGGGGGCATGAAAAAACACTGGCGGGCAAGATCAAGGAAAATGCTGAGGCATTTTCTAAGTATATTAAGGGCAAGAGGATAAGCAGTGAAAGAGTGGGGCCCATTAGGGACCAAAGTGCCAATCTGTGTGTGGAGCCAGAGGACATAGGTGAGGTTTTAAATGATTACTTTGCATCTGTGTTCACTATGGAGAAGGATGATGTAGGTGTAGAGATCAGGGAGGGGGATTGTGATACACTTGAACATATTAGCATTGAAAGTGAGGAAGTGTTAGCTGTTTTAGCGGGCTTAAAAGTGGATAAATCCCCAGTCCCAGATGAGATGTATCCCAGGCTGTTATGTGAGGCAAGGGAGGAGATAGCAAGGGCTCTGACATAAATTTTCAGATCCTCTCTGGTCACAGGAGAGGTACCAGAGGACTGGAGGACTACGAATGTGGTGCCATTATCAAGAAGGGTAGCAGGGATAAACCAGGTACTTACAGGCCAGTGAGTCTAACATCAGTGGTTGGGAAAATATTGGGAAAACTTCTGAGGGACAGGATTAATCTCCACTTGGAGAGGCAGGGATTAATCAGGGATAGTCAGCATGGCTTTGTCAGGGGGAGATCGTGTCTAACTAACTTGATTGAATTTTTCAAGGCAGTGACTAGGTGTGTAGATGAGGGTAAAGCAGTTGATGTAGTCTGCATAGACTTCAGTAAGCTTCTGATAAGGTCCCACATGGGAGAGTGGTTAAGAAGGTCAGAGCCCATGGGATCCAGGGCAATTTGGCAAATTGGATCCAAAATTGGCTGAGTGGCAGGAGGCAGAGGGTGATGGTCGAGGGTTGTTTTTGCGAGTGGAAACCTGTGACCAGTGGTGTACCGCAGGGATCGGTACTGGGACCCTTGCTGTTTGTAGTGTACATTAATGATTTAGATGTGAATACAGGAGGCATGATAAGTAAATTCGCAGTTGATACGAAAATTGGTGTCGTAAATAGTGAGGAGGAAAGCCTTAGATTACAGGACGATATAGATGGGCTGGTAAGATGGGCAGAGCAGTGGCAAATGGAATTTAATCCTGAGAAGTGAGGTGATGCATTTTGGGAGGACTAACAAGGCAAGGGAATATACAATGGATGGAACAAGGCAAGGGAATATACAATGGATGGGAGGACCCCAGGAAGTACAGAGGGACCTTGGTGTACTTGTCCATAGATCACTGAAGGCAACAGCACAGGTAGATAAGGTGGTTAGGAAGGCATATGGGATACTTGCCTTTGTCAGCTGAGGCATAGAATATAAGAGCAGGAAGGTTATGGTGGAACTGTATAAAATGCTAGTTCGGCCACAGCTGGAGTACTATGTACAGTTCTAGGCACCACACTATAGGAAGGATGTGGTTGCACTGGAGAGGGTGCAGAGGAGGTTCACCAGGATGTTGCCTGGGCTGGGGCATTTCAGCTATGAAGAGACACTGAATAGGCTAGGGTTGTTTTCATTCGAGCAGAGAAGGCTGAGGGGGAACATGATTGAGGTGTTCAAATTTATGAGGGGCATTGATAGGTTAGATAGGAAGAAACTTTTTCCATTAGTGGAGGTGTCAATAACCAGGGGGCATAGATTTAAGGTAAGGGGCAGCAGGTTTAGAGAGGATTTGTGGAAAGAAAATTTCACCCAGAGGATGGTTGGAATCTGAAAAGCACTGCCTGAAGAGGTGGTAGAGGCCGGAACCCTCACAACATTTAACAAGTATTTAGATGAGCACTTGAAACACCATAGCAGACAAGACTATGGGCCAAGTGCTGGAAAATGGGATTAGAATAGTTAGGTGCTTGATGACCGGCACGGACACGATGGGCCGAAGGGCCTGTTTCTGTGCTGCATAACTCGATGACTCTATTTACAGCACAGGAGGAGGCCATTCTGCCCATTGTATCTGTTCATCCCACTTTCCAGTTGTTAAGACCTCAGATTGTCAATATGAAAAATATGAGATATGAATCCCCAGACCACACTAATAAATTACACAAGATTTCACATTTTCAGTCTTTTGTTCTAATAACTAAACTAAAAGAAATCCCCAATTAACTAAACAGCACTTTGATTGTAAATTGTGGTGTCAGCTATTTCCAAAGATATTTTCTTGACTTATTCAACACTTGAATATCTCACACCACACAGATACATTACACAGTCCTTTTTGATAACAAAAGCCTTTGCAGTTACAAGTCCCAAATTCCTGCCAATGGTGGGGCTGTTCCGACCTCTGGAATGCACATCCTGTGTAATGTGTCAACTCCAGATAACCATTTGTGTAGGAAGTATCATTGGGGGAGGTGGTGACATCGGGGTAATGTCACTGGAACATGGGTTCGAATCCCACCACGGCAGATGGTGAAATTTAAATTCAATTAATAAATCTGCAATTAAAAAGCCATCTGGCTCATGAGATGGGAAATCTGCTGTCCTTCCCTGGTCTGGCCTACATGTGACTCCAGATCTACAGCAATGTGGCTGACTCTGAAATGCCCTCTGAAATAGCCGAGCGAGCCTCTCAGTTGTCAAGGGCAGTTTGGGATGGACAATAAATACTGGCCGAGCCAACAACACCCACATCACATGGATGAAGTTAAAAAAAGTTGCAGCAGCTCGAGCTCCGGTTTTCGGAGCATGAACTGCAGCTGGTGTCACTGCGGTGCAACCATGAGGTGAGAGATTTGTGGACAGCACGTTTATAGATATGGTCACCCTGCAGCTTAAGAGTATGCAGGGAGAGAGGCAATGGGTGGCCAACTGACAGTCAAGAAGAAACAGGCAGGGAATGCAGGAGACCCCTGAGTGCATCTCACTCTCCAACCAGTATTCAGTTCTGAATACTGATGAAAGTGATGGTTCATCTAAGGAGTGCAGCCAGAGTCAAGGCCATGGCAGCACAGTTGGATCAGCTTCACAGAGGGTCACAAAGCTGACTGAATGAGCAATAGTGATAGGAGATTTGATAGGGGAATACACAGGCGTTTCTGCAGTCGCAGATGTGAATCCAGGCTGGTGTGTGGCCTCCCTCAGGACAATGTCCAGCAGGGTGCATGTACAGTCATCCTGGGCCAGGAAGCAGGAGGAGAGAATGTTGTGAATTTCTATCCTGGACTGACAGTGATGGTTTTTGTAAACTCCTTTTACAGGGGCTTAGAAGCAGGGGATATGCAGATGGGGAATCTCGAGCCAAACATCACATCAAGATCTGACAGAGTCACTCGATACATCAGGACCTGAATATCATTGGCCTTTGAATGTGGAAGGAGAAAGGTTTGTCTGTTCTGTCTGTGGGAAAAGATTTCAGGTATCAGTGAGAGTGGAAAAGCACTGAGATACACAAAGCCCTGGTTAGACCACACCTGGAGTATTGTGTTCAGTTCTGGGCCCCACACCTTAGGAAGGATATACTGGTCTTGGAGGGAGTGCAGTGTAGATTTACCTGAATGATACTTGGACTCCAAGGGTTAAATTACGAGGAGAGATTACACAAATGAATCATAGTCATTACAGCACAGAAGGAGGAAATTGATCTTTTTGATTCCATTCCACTCTCTGTCGAACAATCCAGTCAGTCCCATTCATCCACTCTATCCCTGTAGTCCTGCAGGTTTATTTGCCTCAAGTGCCCATCTAATTTCCTTTTGTAATCATTGATCGTCTCCACTTCCACCACCCTCGTAGGCAGTGAGTTCCAGGTCATTACCACTCACTGTGTAAAAAAACTGCTTCCTCACATCCCTCCTGTATCTCAAAACCAGAATCTGTGTCCACTAATCCTTGTATCATCAGCTAATGGGAACAGCTTTTCTTGGTCTGCCTTATCTAAACCTGTCATCATTTTCAACACCTCTATCAGATCTTCCCTCACTCTCCTTTGCTCCAAGGAGAACAACACCAGCTCCTCTAACCTAACCTTGTAGTTAAATTCTCTCATCTCAGGAACCATTCTGATAAATCTCTGCACCCTCTCAAGGACCTTCACATCCTTCCGAAAGTGTGGTGACCAGAACTGGATGCAATACTCTAGTTGTGGCCTAACCAGAGCTTTTTAAATGTTCAGCATAACTTCCTTCCTTTTGTGTTCAATACCTCTATTTATGAGGCCCAAGATCCCATTTGCTTTGCCAGCTGTTCCCTCAATACATCCTTCCACTTTCAGTGATCTCTGCACATGAACCCTCAGGTCCCTCTATCCCTGCAAACTCTTTAGAACTGTACCATTAAGTGTTTGTTGCCTCTCCCTATTCCTTCTGCCAGAATGATTCACCTCACTGTGAGGGCTGTAGTCCCTGGAATTCAGAAGATTAAGGGGTGATTTGATTAAAGTTTTCAAGATATCAATTGAAACTGATAGGATAGATAGAGAGAAACTCTTCTCCATCACCTGCAGTACTCGGCAGCATCGTCTAAAACATGGAGCCAGAACTTTCATTAATCCACCCCTGGGCCCAGTGAACCTGAGCATTAATCCACCCAGGCTGAATGTGCACAGAATTACAGCCCAGAAACAGGCCGTTCAGCCCCTCTAGTCTGTGCTGCTGTTTATAATCCACATGAGCCTCCTCCCAATCTAATTACATCATCCCACCCTGCCCTCATATCCCTCTATTCCCTTCTCCCTCATAAATGTATTGAGCCTCCCCTTAAACACATCATTGTTATCACCTTCAACCACTCCACATGGCAGTGAGTTCCACATTCTCACCACTCTCTGAGTAGAGAAATTCCTCCTAAGTTCTCTATTTGACCTGTTAATGTCTGTATTATATTGCTGCCCCCTTGTTCTGACTGACTGATAATTTTAAAGACCTCTATCAGATCTCCTCCTCGTCTTCTCTTTTCCAGAGAAAGGATCCCCAGCCTGCTCAATCTTGCTGGATAGTAACATCCTCTCTGGTGACATCTTTGTAAATCTATTCTGCACTTTCTTCAGTCTTCAATATCCTTTTTTAATCTGGAGACCAGAACTGCTCACAGTCCTTCTAAGTGAGGTTCTCTATACATTTAACATTCCCTCCCTGCTGTTACATTGTATTCCTCGAGAAAAGAACATCAGCTCTTTCTTTGCTCTCTTATCCACTTGTGTTGCTCCTTTTGGTGATTTATGTGACTCTGTTCCCAGATCTCTTTGCTGCTCTGCTCCATTTAAGTTCTTACATTCTAACCAATAACTGGCCTCCTTATTCCTCCTCCCACAATGAACCAGCTCACATTTCACTGTGTTGAATTTCATTTCCCATTTATCTGTCCAGTCTGCTAGCCTGTTTATGTCTTCCTGGATTTCAATGCACTCCTCCACATTATTAGTTCTATCATCCAGTTTGGTGTCAACTACAAGTTATGAAAACATCCCTCTAATTCCTGAGTCCAAATGTGGGTGAAGAACAGAATTCCCAGTGTACTTCACACTATAGTTGATGTCCCGGGCACTCGGGTTTCTGTATAATTTATTTAATAATTTTCTCCATTGTTTCTCTGGCCCTGATCTCAATGGGATGACACAAAATCATCCATTCAATATTTGGAGCTTTCAGTGGAGGATTCATTACCCAGGACTCCCGTGATAAGGGTCAGTCCCTTTTCAATGACCACAGGGGCCCGGTGTATTGGCGTGGGATCGAACAGTGCACTGAGCATGGCCAGCGTAGGTAATGGAGATGGACTGAGATGGACCAGGTGGATCGGGAGGCGAGAGGAGATTGTGGGTGCAGGGGAGGAATTGGAGCCGTGGGTGGGCTGGGAGGCTTCATATACACCTGGGGTAGGCCAAGAGGCCCTGTGTTTACCTCATGGTGACAGGCCCGGGGGAGAGGGGTCACTGGCTGCCATCTTGGACAGGGTGGGGTCAGGGTGCAAGCACAGCCATCTTGGTGAAGGCACAGAGAGCAAACAGGACCTGACAAACTGTTTCCAACTGGGTCCGAGTGCCCAGGAGATGGAACATCCTGGACAATAGGGTTTTCAGCAGCTTCACCCACTCTCAGGCTGCATGTGATGTTTGCAGCCTTGAAGAGTCCATGGGCCATGTATATATTCATTGTGAGAGGTTACAGCCCCTGTATCGTTACCCGAAGGGGCTGCTTCTCAACTTAGAATCCTGGAAATTTACAGTACGGAAGGAGGCCATTCGGCCCATCGTGTCCTCGTTGGCTGACAAGGAGCCATCCAGCCGAATCCCGCTTTCCAGCTCTTGGTCCATAGTGTGATGATCCTGTATTTTTTTTCTAGGAAGAATGCAGTGTGCCTTTAAGGCTGGAAAAGGAACAGTACTGCTTTAAGGCAACAAGCTCCAGAGACTGAGTCAAAGAATGTATTCTCGTTGCCCCGGGATGCAGCCACTCAGAGACTGAAGATCGAGAGATGCATTGTTTCCAATTGACATTTGAAACTAGTTGAAAAAGTAGCATTTGAGACACCGTTAACAGAGACAGACACAGATTATCATCCAGCATATACTGAAGGAAAAGAGAGCTCCCTCTTGGTTTATTTAAACCCTATTTATTATACTCTCAGAATTCTGATGTCAAGCCAGATTAATTTCTAAAAAAAAATATCCAATTCCTTTAACTACTGAACTGTAATTGTTGAAATTTATCGCTGGAGAAGAACAGCATCAATTCAACTGCTGAACTAGACTGTGGACTGTTCTACTGTTGAAGAAACTTTTATTTTCTCCCCCCATCACACGGCTGTGAGGACTTCAAGCAACATTGGACTATTCCATATAGGAAGATTTCACTTCGGCAGGAGCATAAATATGCAAAGTCACTATTTTTTCTGTTTTAACTATTTATATGTTAGTATTTAAGAATTTAGTTTTTCTAATTAAACAGTTAATTTGTTGATCTAAAGACACCTGGTTTGGTTAGCCTTATTCGGGGGTTAATAGATGGTACAATTTGGCTGGATCTTTAATTTGGAATGTTTAAAATGTCAGGCGATCTGTGAGGGACGGGACTGAATCAACAGTGCGTTTCTCCCACCACTATCAAAATTGGATATTTTGACTGGGGGGCTTTGACTTGAGCGGTCGGTCGTAATAATACCCTTGTAGTTTAGGGCACTTCACGTGCATATCCAAGTACTTTTTTAATTGTTGTGAGGGTTTCTGCCAGGCAGTGCGTTGCAGATCCCCACCACCCTCTGTCTGAAAACATTTCCCCTCAAATCCCTTTTAAATTTCCTACCTCTTTCTCTAAATCTATGCCCCTGGTTATGGACCCCTCAGCCAAGGGGAATAGGTCCTTCCTATCCACTCTATTTAGACCCATCATCATTTTCTACACTTCAATTCGGTCTCCCCTCAGCCTCCTCTGTTCCAAAGAACACAACCCTCACCTATCCAATATTTCCTCAGAATGAAAATTCTCCAATCCAGCCAACATCCTTGTAAATCTCCTCTGTATTTTCTCTAATATAGCCACATCTTTCCTACAGTGCGGTGACCAGAACTGTACACAGTCCTCCAGCTGTGTCCAAACCAGTGTTTTATACATTTCCAACATAACCTCCATGCTCTTGTATTCTCTGCCTTGGTTAATAAAGGCAAGTATCTCTTACGCCTTGTCTCCCTGCCCAGCCATGTTCAGGGATCTATGAACATGCACTCCAAGGCGGCTCTGTTCCTTTATACTTCTCAATATCCTACCATTTATTGTGTATTCCCTTGCCTTGCCAGCTGTCTCCAAATGCATTACCTCACACTTTTCCGGATTGAATTCCATTTGTCACTATTCTGCCCACCTAACCAGTCCATTGATATCTTCCTGCAGTTTACAGCTTTCTTCTTCATTATCAACCACATGGTCAATTTTTGTTTCATCTGCAAACTTTTTAATCAAATCCCCTACATTCAAGTCCAAACCATTGATCTATAGAACAAAAAGCAAAGGACCCAGTACTGATCCCTGCAGAACCTCACTGAAAACAGCCTTCCAGTCACACAAACACTCATCAACCATTACTCTTTCCTTCCTGCCTCTGAGTCAATTTTGCTCTAACTTGCTGTTTTGTGTTGGATCCCATGGGCTTGTCATTCATGACCAGTCTGCCTTGTGGGACCTTATCAATGGCCTTGGTTACAGTTTAACCCCATTCTCCTAATCTCTGGCCACTCGGTGTGGAGGTGGGGTGGGAAGGTTGGAGGATCTTTTCCTGGACCTGCTCTTGGGCCTGGCTAAAACACCACTCACGCCCACAGCCCTTTCGATGACCTGCCCTTCCAAAACTCCCCAGTCCCCCCAATGCCCTCCTCACCCTCACCTCATCCACCCCAAACCCACCCAGGTTTGTATCTGTCTTGTATATTTAAACATTCAGTTCTCACCTCCTCCATCTCTCTCTCTCCCTCTCGCTCAGGCTGAGAAGCAATGTGTAGGTCCAGGATGTACAGGGACCATGTTGGGAATGGGTGTGTCACTTTAGCTGCTGCCCTGTCTTCCCTGGTCCTGTCCTTGCCGGGGTGGCCTTCTGCAACCGGTGGACACCTCAGGATACAGAGTGTCTCATGGACACTGGGAGCAATGTTCTGGTTTAGTTGGGAAGGTTCCCTTTGCTTCTGTTACAATTTGTTGCTTATTTTGGCTTCTTTTAGTTTGAATGGATCACATGTTTGGGGAAACAAGAGAGGAAAGAATGTTCCATAGAAACTAGAACTGTCTGTTCTGAATTTCTATCCTGGACTGACAGTGCTGACTTTTGTAAACTCCTTTTACAGGGTATTAGAAGGGGAGGATTTACTGACGGGAAATTCAAACCAAACATCACATCAAGATCTGACGGAAACACTCGATTCATCAGGACCTGAATATCATCGGCCTTTGAATGTGGAAGGAGAAATGTTTGTCTGTTCTGCCTGTGGGAAAAGATTTCAAACATCAGTGTGACTGGAAAAGCACCGAGACGCGCACACACGCGAGTGAGAGTGTTCCAGTGACTGACTGTGGAAAGAGCTTTAACCAGTTACACAGCCTGAAAAAACATCACACCATTCACAACGGGGAGAATCCGTACACGTGTTCTGTGTGTGGATGAGGCTTCAACTGATCATCCAACCTGGAGAGACACAAGGACACCCTCGCCATGGAGAAACCATGGAAATGTGGGGACTGTGGGAAGGGATTCGGTCCCCATCAAAGCTGGATATTCATTAACTCAGTCACACTGGGGAGAGGCCGTTCACCGGCTCCGTGTGTGGGAAGGGATTCACTCAGTTATCCCACCTGCTGACACAGCAGAGAGTTCACACTGGGGAGAGGCCGTTCACTGGCTCCGTGCGTGGGAAGGGATTCACTCAGTTATCCCACCTGCTGACACAGCAGAGAGTTCACAAGGGTAGGTTGGAGAAGTTGGGGTTATTCTCCTTGGAGCAAAGGAGATTGAGGGAAAATTTCATAGAAATGCACAAGATTCTGAGAGACTTTGATAAATTAGACAAAGAAAAACTGTTCCCATGAACTAATGATACAAGAACTAGGGAACACAGATTGAAGGTTTTGAGGAAGAGTTGAAGCAGGAATGTGAGGAAGAACTTCTTATGCAGCAAGTGGTTCTGACCTGGAACTCGCTGCCAATGTGTGTGGTGGAAGTGGAAATAATCAATGATTTTCAAAGGAAACTGGATGGTCACTTGAAAGAAGTAAACTTGCAGGGCTATGGGCTGATGTGGGGCAGTGGGACTGAGTGGATTGCTCCCTGGAGAGCTGACATGGAATTGATGGGCCAAATGGCCTTGTTCTGTGCAGTAAATGATGCTGTGTCTCTGTGACTGTGTTTTGAGACAGGATATCCCAGCTCTCCACCCTGGGATTCTCAGTATGAACAGGATTCGGAGTGGGGAGGACTCACTATCGATGGTTTACTGGAAATGTTAAAGGTCATATCAAAATTAAAGGAAAAGCATATAATTGCACAAAGATGGGTGGCAGATCAGAATGTTGGACAGAATATAGAAAAACAGTAAAGAATGACTAAAAGATTCATAAGGAGTGCAGATTGTAAACAGAGTCTGGAGGTATGTGTTTGCTGAGTGGTGAGTTCAGTGAAGGGGAGAGGAGGTGCTCCTTTTTTCTACTTTTTTGTCTTCCAGTATTTGGTTCTTGTTTCTGTGCAGTGAAAGGTGCTGGTTGGTTGAGTAACTGGTCACATATTCTACTTCTAAGTAGTCTGGTAAGTTAAGGTACGGCAGTGCAGCTTGGCCGAGTGCAATGCACAGCTTGTGACATGTGGGATGTCATGGACGCACCATGTGTCCCAGACAAACATATCTGCAGGAAGTGTCACCGGCTGCACAAGCTTGAGCTCTAGGGTTTGGAGCTCGAGCAGTGGCTGGAGTCACTGTGGTGCATCCACAATGCAGAGAACTACATGGATAGCAGGTTTAGGGAGGTGATCACACCACAGGTTAGAAGCATGCAGGAGGATAAGGAATGGGTAACCGACAGACAGTGTAAGAGAACCAGGCAGGTAGTGCAGGAGTCCCCTGATATGATCTCACTTGCTAATCGGTTTTCCATTTTCGATACTGGTGTGGGTGATGGTTCCTCAGAGGAGTGCAGACAGAGCCAAATTTGTGGCACCACAGGTGGCTCAGCTGCACAGGAGGGGAGGAGGAAGAGTGGAAGAACAGTAGTGATGGGGCTTTCATTAGTCAGGGGAACACAGAAGTCTTTCTGCAGCCAAAGATCGGACTCCAAGATGGTGTGTTGCCTCCCTGGTGCCAGGATCAAGGATGTCACGGTACGGCTACAGGACATTGATCTGGGGGAAGGTGAACAGCCAGAGGTCGTGGTCCACGTTGGCACCATTAACAAAGATGGAAAGGGTAAATGAGGTCCTGACAACAAATTTTAGGGAACTAGGAAGGAGATTAAAAAAGCAGGACCTCAAAAAGCAGTTATCTGAGGATTACTCCCACTCCCATGTGCAAGTGAGCAAAGTAATAGGAGAATTGACTGATTGAACAGGTGATTGGAGAACTGGTGTGGGAGGGAGGTCATCAGATTTCTGAGGCACTGGGACAGGTGGGACCTGTACAAGATGGATGGATTGCATCGAAGCAGGATTGGGACTAATATCCTCACAGGGAGATTACTAGTGCTGTTGGGGAGGGTTTAAACTAGATTGGTAAGGGGATGGAAACCTGAGAGGGAGCTCAGATTGGAGGGAAGCAAAACTGGTAACTTGTCAGGGGTATGGGAACCAGGGGAAAATATCAGACCGGAACACCAAGGTGCACAGAATACTGGGAGAGATCGATGACACTAGAGTAGGGAATAGCAAGTTACAAGGTGGGGTCAGAGTCAGGGAGAAAGTAATAAAGTCTAAATCAGGGTTAATGTGCATGGATGTGAATGCAGAGTGTGGTTCAAAAGATTGGTGAGGTACACGTGCAGATTGCCATGTGGAAATATGATCTTGTGGCGAGAACAGAGACCTGGCTCAAAGAAGGGCAGGACTGGGTGTTAAATATTCCTGGATACAAGGTGTTCAGCAAAGAAAGGAAAGGGAAAGGGGCGGTGGAGTATTGATAAATGAGAACATTGCAGTGTTGGAGAAAAAGGATGTCCCAACGGGGTCAAGACAGAATCAATTTGGCTCGAACGAAGGAACAAAAAAGGTGCATTTACATTGCTCAGTGTTGTCAAGAGGCCACCAGCTAGTGGGAAGAACTTGGAGGAGAAAAAATGCAAGGACATTACAGAGAGGTGCAAAAAATATAGGGTAGTTCTAATGGGCGACTTGGGATAGTAGTAGTGTAAAGGGCAGTGAGGGGCAAGTGTTCTTAGAGTTGTTCAGGAAAGTTTTCCACAACAGATTGTTGCTAGTCCAATGAGAAAGGAGGCATTCCTGGACCTGGTTCTTGAGAATGAGGTGGGCCAAGTGGACCAAGTATCAGTTGGGGAGCATGTAGGGGAGATTGATCATTGGATCATAAGATTTAGGCTGACCATAGAAAAGGACCAAGAACAATCCAGAGTAAGAGTAATTAACTGGGGAAAGACAACTTCAATGGGGTAAGAATGGAGCTGGCTGAATAAATGAGATTCAAAAGTTGCCAGGAAACCTGATAGCTGAACAATGGGTAACCTTCAAAAAAGAGAGTTCGGGCACAGTCAACATATGTTCCCTCGAAGTGGAAAGGTTGGGCAAATAAATCCAGAGCTCCCTGGATTATAAAAGAGGTAGAGATTATGATAAAGAAAAAGTGTGCTGTTTTCCTTGAAGAGAAGGCTGAGAGGTGATTTGGTCGAGGTATTCAAAATCATGAGAGGTCTGGACAGAGAATCATACCTTACAGACAATGTCCCAGACACTGCCATCACCATCCCTAGGTGTCCCACCAGCAGGACAGACCCAGCAGAGGTGACGGCACAGTGTTATACAGTCAGGAGGGAGTTGCCCGAGACGTCCTCATGGCATCAGGTCAAAGAGAGTAGATGGAGAGAAACTGTTCCCACTGGTGAAAGGATGGAGGACGAGAGGGAACAGATTTAAAGTAATTGGGAAAAGAAACAAAAATAACATGAGGAAAAACTTTTCCAGCCAGCGAGTGGTTAATGTGTGGAATGCACTGTCTGAGAGTGTGGTGGAGGCAGGTTTAATTGAAACATTTCAAAGGGAATGAGACAGTTTTATGAAAAGGAACTAATGGAGCTGCGTGCTGACAGGTCCCGGATGCTGATGGATTCATCCTCGGGCTTTCAAAGAGAAGCAAATGAGGGAGGAACTGCGCAGAATCTGTCCTCCTGTCCCGCCCCCTCTTCCTATTGGTCCGAAGCTGCCGTTAATCACCCAGACATTGTGAGGTCAGAGGTTAAGTCCAGGGTGCGCAGGCGCATTGCGGACCAGTGTTTGAAGGCGGCGGAGAGACGCTTGTGAGTCGCTTCTGCAGCCGGTAAGTGGCGGCTGTTGGGCGGGGAGGCTTCAGAAATACCCGGTGTAGGCCTCAACACCCCCAATAACAAACTCCCGGTCCTGTGTTTGCACCGAGCGGGCGGCAGCTGCGGGAAACTGAGCTCAGTTATAAAGGGGCCTGGGGGAGGGAGGAACCATTTGGGACACAGCACAGGGCAGGAGGTCCCCCCTCCCCCACTCCCTGGTTCCACAAAGACTCCCCTTGGACTGGGCCACACCTGGGCAGGGCTGGCTCAAGGTGCAGGAAGCTGATAGGCTGAGCTGTGGACTGGGAGGAGTGGGGGGGTTTGACTGACAGGCCTGGGGAGGGGGATATCAGGGCAGGTACACACACTGCTCCCCCTTTTCCTCCTGGGATCTTTTACTGGAGTCGTGTTGCTGAGTGTTTCTAAACTCTGTCTCCCTATCCCGGTAATGTCGGTGGATTGTAGGTTGCTGTGAATGTTGGACTATATTGTCTCTCCTCATTCTTCCTCCTTCTCCCACTCCGAGTTCCAGGCTGCAGGCACCGGCGGTTTGATGTCCCTGAAACATTCAATATGTTTCTCTCTTCACTGAGACCTGCTGAGTATTTCCAGCATTTTCTCCTTTTATTTCAGATTTCCAGCATCTGCAGGACTTTGCTTTTGTTTTATTGCACGAGTTGCTCACAGAATCAAAGGCAGTGAAGGTGCTCGAGCTGGACGGAAGCAGTCGTGTCAGATCCTCAGTGGGTGAGAAATCGCCGATTGCAGAGGAGGAATGAAGCTGGTGGATGTGCAGGGAGGCATCAGAAACATCCGGTGTAGGCCTCAACACCCCCAATAAGAAGCTCCCAGTCCCACGTTCCAAGGAGAACAATCCCAGCTTCTCCAACCTAACCTTGTAGCTAAATTCCCTCATCCCTGGAACCATTCTGGTAAATCTCCTCGACACCCTCTCAAGGACCTTCCCATCCTTCCTAAAGTGTGATGATCAGAACTGGATGGAATACGCTAGTTGTAGCTGAACCACAGTTTTATAAAAGTTCCCCTTAACTTCCCTGCTTTTGCACTCAATACCTCTATTTATCAAACTCAAGATCCCATATTCTTCCGAAGAAGGGTCACTGACCTGAAACGTTAACTCTGCTTCTCTTTCCACAGGTGCTGCCAGACCTGCTGAGTGAATCCAGCATTTCTTGTTTTTGTCCCGTATTCTTTGCTAACTGTTCTCAATATGTCCTGCCACCTTCAATGATCTATACATATGAACCCCCAGGTCCCTCTGTCCCTGCACACTCTTTAGAACTGTGCCATTAAGCAGATATTGCCTCTCTCTATCCCTTCTGACAACCTGGAAATTTTCAGGATGTTACATCTGATAGTATAGATCAGGAGTGTCCAGCCTTTATGCATTAGAGGCTACATTCTAAATGTTGTCCTACATAGGGGGCCAGATGTGAGCAACTTTCGGAAAGGTAAAGGTATTAGAAATTTATTTGACTGTTCATCAATATAACAAAAATGTGCATTTTTGTGAATAAGTTTTAAATGAGGAAACTAATGTCTTAACTTGCTTTCCCAACACTATGTTGAACACTGATTTAGTGAGTTACCTGGCATGTTTTTTGCTTGCAGTCGTAGACATTGTCTGCCTGCACACTTGAAGTTGCGATGCAGAGAATTCCAGATAGATTCCATTTGTGAGGAGAGATCTTGATCTCGCACTCTCCCTGTCTCCTGCTCTCTCTATTTATTTTATTTAGAGATACAGCACTGAAACAGGCCCTTTGGCCCACCGAGTCTGTGCCAAGCAACAACCACCCATTTACACTAACCCGACAGTAACCCCATATTCCCTACCACCTACCTACACTTGGGGCAATTTACAATGGCCAACTTACCTATCAACCTGCAAGTCTTTGGCTGTGGGAGGAAACCAGAGCACCCAGCGAAAACCCACGCGGTCACAGGGAGAAATTGCAAACTCCGCACAGGCAGGACCCAGAATCGAAGCCAGGACCCTGGAGCTGTGAGGCTGCGGTGCAAACCACTGCGTCTCTCTCTCGCTCTCTCTCTCTCCCCCGCGCTCTCTCTCTCTTCCCCCCCCTGCTCTCTCTCTCTTCCCCATCCCCCCGCTCTCTCTCGCTCGCCGCGCTCACTCTCTTCCGCTCTCTCTCCCGCTCTCTCTCTCTCCCGCTCTCTCTCTCTCCCGCTCTCTCTCTCTCCCCGCTCTCTCTCTCTCCCCGCTCTCTCTCTCCCCGCTCTCTCTCTCTCTCCCGCTCTCTCTCTCTCTCCCGCTCTCTCTCTCTCTCCCGCTCTCTCTCTCTCTCCCGCTCTCTCTCTCTCTTCCGCTCTCTCTCTCTCTTCCGCTCTCTCTCTCTCTTCCGCTCTCTCTCTCTCTTCCGCTCTCTCTCTCTCTCCCGCTCTCTCTCTCTCTCCCGCTCTCTCTCTCTCTCCCGCTCTCTCTCTCTCTCTCTCCCGCTCTCTCTCTCTCTCTCTCCCGCTCTCTCTCTCTCTCTCTCCCGCTTTCTCTCTCTCTCTCCCGCTTTCTCTCTCTCTCTCCCGCTTTCTCTCTCTCTCTCCCGCTTTCTCTCTCTCTCTCCCGCTTTCTCTCTCTCTCTCCCGCTTTCTCTCA